>NC_041384.1:387691110-387742086 GCF_002162155.2 Triticum dicoccoides
GGCGGCGGCGGCTGCGGCTTGGGGCTCTAGGGGGGCCGGATCGGCTTTTAAAGGGGGGTGGCTTGCGGGAGGGGGCGGGGAGGCGTGGCCGACTCGGCCTCGGCGGGCGGCGGTGTGGTGGTCCCGGTCTCTGCGAGGGAGACGGCGGCGCGGCGGCGGCTGGGCCAACTAGGCCTCGGCCCAGTTTGGTCCGGCGGGCTTCTCTCCTTTTTTTTAAATAACGCTCCGACGAAAATAAATCCTAAAAAAATAATAAAAATCTAAAAATGCCAAAACAAATTTTCACCGTCTAAATAAAATATTTAGAACAAGATGAACATTTTCTTGGCCCTAAAATGCAATTTTGAAAACGTGCAATTTTTCTAATGCAAATAAAATAGCAGTAAAATCCAAATATAAGCAAATATTTGATTTTAATATTTTTCCTCCTATATTTCATTTATTTTGAAGAAGTCAAATTATCTTCTCTCATATATTTTAACATGAAATATTTTCGGAGAGAAAAATAATTAAAACCAATAATCCTCGTTTCAATATTTGATAAATTTCAAATATGAAAACACTGAAATCCCCAACTCTCTCTCCGAGGGTCCTTGAGTTGCTTAGGATTTCGAGGATCAAGCCAAAATGCAATAAAATATGATATGCAATGATGACCTAATGTATAACATTCCAAATTGAAAATTTGGGATGTTACAAACCTACCCCCCTTAAGATGAATCTCGCCCTCGAGCGGGTTGGCTAGAAAATAGGTGTGGGTGGTCTTTGCGAAGATCATCCTCTCGTTCCCAGGTGGCTTCATCCTCGGTATGGTGGCTCCACTGAACCTTGCAAAACTTGATGACCTTGCTGCGAGTAACCCGGCTGGCAAACTCGAGAATCTTGACTGGTTTCTCCTCATAAGTCAAATCATTGCCCAACTGAATCATTTCCAGCGGTACTGTATCTCTCAGAGGAATGTCAGCCATCTCTGCGTGGCACTTCTTCAACTGAGAAACGTGGAACACATTGTGAACTCCCGACAATCCTTCGGGTAATTCCAACTTGTAAGCAACTTCTCCCATACGTTCCAAAACTCTGTATGGTCCCACAAAACGTGGCGCTAACTTTCCCTTAACTCCAAAGCGCTTAACTCCTCGGAGTGGTGATACTCGAAGATACACTCTGTCTCCGATTTCATAGACTACCTCCTTGCGTTTTGAATCTGCATAACTCTTCTGTCGAGACTGAGCTACCTTCAGTCTATCTCTAATCAATTTAACCTTCACTTCTGATTCCTTAATCAAATCTGGTCCAAACAACTGATGGTCTCCAACTTCATCCCACAACAACGGTGTCCTGCACCTCCTTCCGTACAAGGCTTCGAAAGGTGCCATCTTCAAACTGGCCTGGTAACTGTTGTTGTATGAGAACTCTGGGTAGGGCAGGTTGTCATCCCAACTAGATCCATAATCTAGTGCACAAGCTCTCAACATATCCTCCAGAATCTGGTTGACTCTCTCGGTCTGTCCATCTGTTTGTGGGTGAAAAGTTGTACTGAACTCCAGTCTGGTTCCCAAAGTTTCATGCAACTGATTCCAGAACTTTGAGGTAAACTGGGTTCCTCTATCCGATACAATGCTCCTTGGAACTCCATGCAAACATACGATCATGGTCATGTATATCTTGGCCAACTTGGCACTTGTATAGGTGGTTTTCACTAGGATAAAGTGAGCTACTTTGGTCAAGAGATCAACTACTACCCATATAGAATCATATCCTGATTTGGTCCTGGGCAATCCGGTGATGAAATCCATGCCAAGCTTATCCCACTTCCATTCGGGTATCGGCATAGGCTGTAACAATCCGGCTGGCTTTTGATGTTCTGCCTTCACTCTTTGACATACATCACATACGGCTGCATACTCGGCAATATCCTTCTTCATACCAGTCCATGAGAAACCCTCCTTTAAATCCACATACATCTTGGTGTTTCCGGGGTGTATCGAGTATGGTGAGTCATGAGCCTCCTGAAGTATTAACTTCCTGATCTCTGTGTTATTGGGCACATAAACACGGTCCTCAAACCACAAGGTGTCGTGTTCATCCTCACGAAAACCTTTGGCCTTTCCTTTGCTCATTCTCTATTTTATCTCGGCAATCTCTTTGTCATCCTTCTGAGCTTCTTGAATCTTTCCTAACAATGTAGACTGAACCTCCATTGTTGCAACAAAACCTCTAGGGACAATCTCCAATCGAAGTTCCCTGAGATCCTCTGCTAACTCCTTTGGCAATCCTGCGCTTATGAGTGTGTGGGCATAACTCTTCCGGCTCAAAGCGTCTGCTACAACGTTGGCCTTGCCTGGATGATAGTGAAGCTTCATGTCGTAATCCTTTATAAGCTCCAACCATCTCTTCTGCCTAAGGTTCAGCTCCTTCTGTGTGAAAATGTACTTCAAACTCTTATGATCAGTGTACACATCACAATGGTTTCCAATAAGGTAATGTCTCCAAGTCTTTGATACGTCTCCAACGTATCTACTTTTCCAAACACTTTTGCCCTTGTTTTGGACTCTAACTTGCATGATTTGAATGGAACTAACCCGGACAGACACTGTTTTCAGCAGAATTACCATGGTGTTATTTATGTGCAGGAGCAAACGTTCTCAGAATGACCTGAAACTTCACGGAGCCACTTTTCAGAAAATAAGAAAAATACCTGCAAAAGATGAAGGCCAGGGGGCCCACCACCTTGCCACGAGGGTGGGGGGCACGCCTGCCCCCCCTAGGGCGCGCCCCCCTACCTCATGGGCCCCCTGTTGCGTCTCTGACTCCAACTCCACCTCCATATATTGAGTTTCGGGGAGAAAAAAATCAGGGAGAAGAAATTATCGCATTTTACGATACGGAGCCGCCGCCAAGCCCTAAAACCTCTCGGGAGGGCTGATCTGGAGTCCGTTCGGGGCTCCGGAGAGGGGAATCCGTCGCCATCGTCATCATCAACCATCCTCCATCACCAATTTCATGATGCTCACCGCCGTGCGTGAGTAATTCCATCGTAGGCTTGCTGGACGGTGATGGGTTGGATGGGATCTATCATGTAATCGAGTTAGTTTTGTTAGGGTTTGATCCCTAGTGTCCACTATGTTCTGAGATTGATGTTGCTATGACTTTGCTATGCTTAATGCTTGTCACTAGGGCCCGAGTGCCATGATGTCAGATCTGAACCTATTATGTTTTCATCAATACATGAGTGTTCTTGATCCTATCTTGCAAGTCTATAGTCACCTATTATGTGTTATGATCCGTTAACCCCGAAGTGACAATAATCGGGATACTTACCGGTGATGACCGTAGTTTGAGGAGTTCATGTATTCACTATGTGTTAATGCTTTGTTCCGGTTCTCTATTAAAAGGAGGCCTTAATATCCCTTAGTTTCCGTAAGGACCCCGCTGCCACGGGATGGTAGGACAAAAGATGTCATGCAAGTTCTTTTCCATAAGCACGTATGACTATGTTCGAAATACATGCCTACATTATATCAATGAACTGGAGCTAGTTCTGTGTCACCCTAGGTTATGACTGTTACATGATGAACCGCATCCGGCATAATACTCCATCACTGATCCATTGCCTACGAGCTTTCCATATATTGTTCTTCGCTTATTTACTTTCCCGTTGATATTGCTATCATCACTACAAAATACCAAAAACATTACTTTTACTGTTGTTACCTTTTGTTACCGTTATCACTACTATCATATTACTTTGCTACTAAACACTTTGCTGCAGATATTAAGTTTCCAGGTGTGGTTGACTTGACAACCCAGCTGCTAATACTTGAGAATATTCTTTGGCTCCCCTTGTGTCGAATCAACAAATTTGGGTTGAATACTCTACCCTCGAAAACTATTGCGATCCCCTATACTTGTGGGTTATCAAGACTATTTTCTGGCGCTGTTGTTGGGGAGCATAGCTCTATTCTTTGAGTCACTTGGGATATATATCTGCTTATCGTTATGAAGAACTTGAGAGATCCAAAAACCAAGATCTATCCCTCAACTACGAGGGGAGGTAAGGAACTGCCATCTAGCTCTGCACTTGATTCACCTTCTGTTATGAGTAAGTTTGCGACACCTACACCTACTTCTGCTATTCGTTCTGATATGTCGCATGTTATTGATGATGCCACTTCTGCTATGCATGATACTTATGATGAAACTACCTCTATGCCTGATACTACTGTGCCACTTAGTGATTTTCTTGATGAACAAGTTGCTAGGGCCAGAGAAATTGAAAATATTGAATCTGATGATACTGATGAAAGTGATGATGAAGAATCACTTGTTATTCCTAAGGGTTATGTTATTGATCAAGAAACTTCTTTCGCCTTGCGAAAATAGAAATGAACTAAAACGGTTATTAGCTAAATGGAGTAAGCAATCTCTAAGTGCTAGAATGAAACCTGACCCTGCTTTTGCTACTTCACCTATCTGTGTTACTGATAAGGATTATGAATTATCTGTTGATCATGCTATAATTACTTTAGTTGAATCTGATCCTTTTCATGGTTATGAATCTGAAACTATTGTGGCACATCTTACTAAATTGAATGATATAGCTACCCTGTTTACTAAAGATGAGAGAACTCGTTACTTTTATATCCTTAAAATATTTCCGTTCTCATTAAAGGGTGATGCTAAGATATGGTTTAATTCTCTTGATCCTGGTTGTGTACGTAGTCCCCAGGATATGATTTATTACTTCTCTGCTAAATATTTCCCTGCTCATAAGAAACAAGCTGCTTTAAGGGATATATATAATTTTGTGCAAATTGAAGAAGGGAGTCTCCCACAAGCTTGGGGGGGCTTCTCCAATTACTTAATGATTTGCCTGATCATCCTCTTAAGAAAAATGAAATACTTGATATCTTTTCTAATGGACTAACCGATGCCTCCAGAGATTACCTGGATAGTTGTGTTGGTTCTTTTTTTCAGGGAAAGAACACCGGATGAAGCTGAAATTCTATTGAACAATATGTTGACAAATGAAAATAATTGGACACCTCGGAGCCAATTATTGAGCCTATTCCTAAACCAACTCTGAAGAAGTGGGTATTCTATTTCTCAGTCTTGAAGATATGCGAGAGGCAAAGAAATCTATGAAAGAAAAGGGTATTAAAGCTGAAGATGTTAAGAATTTACCTCCTATTGAAGAAATACATGGTCTTAATTTACCGCCTGTTGAAGAAACATATAATCCATATCCTTATCCTATTGAAGAAACTCATGGTCTTGATAACCCGACACAGGTAGTAAAGGTAAATTCTCTCTACAGATATGATAAAGCTGAAATCCCATTTACTAAATTTGCTAGCCCATGCTTAGATGAGTTTGATAAATTTATGGCTAAGCAAGAAGACTTTAATGCTTATTTTGGTAGATAATTGAAATACAATTCAAATATGCATGAACACTTGGGTGATTATATGGCTAATGTCAAAGGTGAACTTAAACTTATTAGTAAACATGCTTCTATGGTTACCACTCAAGTAGAACAAGTACTTAAAGCTCAAAATGATTTGCTCAATGAATTGAATAGTAAAGATAATGATAATGCTGTTAGAGTGGCTACTAGAACTGGTAGAATGACTCAGGAACCTTTGTATCCTGAAGGCCACCCTAAGAGAATTGAGCAAGATTCTCAGAGAAATAATATAGATGCACCTAGTTCTTCTAAAAAGAAGAAAAAGAAAAATGATAGGACTTTGCATGCTCCTGGTGATCCTATTGTTGAATCACCTCAGGATCCAAATGATATTTCTATTTCTGATGCTGAAACACAATCTGGTAATGAACCTGAAACTAGTGGTAATGTTAATGATAATGTTCATGATGATGCTCAACCTAGTAATGATAATGATATAGAAATTGAACCTGCTGTTGATCTTGATAACCCACAATCAAAGAGTCAACATTATGATAAGAAAGACTTTGTTGCTAGGAAACATGGTAAAGAAAGAGAGCCTTGGGTTCAGAAACCCATGCCTTTTCCTCCCAAACCATCCAAGAAAAAGGATGATGAGGATTTTGAGCGCTTTGCTGAAATGATTAGACCTATCTTTTTGTGTATGTGATTAACTGATATGCTCAAAACCAATCCTTATGCTAGGTACATGAAAGATATTATTACAAATAAGAGAAAGATACCGGAAGCTGAAATTTCCACCATGCTTGCTAATTATACTTTTAAGGGTGGAATACCAAAGAAACTTGGAGATCCAGGAGTACCCACTATACCATGCTCCATTAAAAGAAATTATGTTAAAACTGCTTTATGTGATCTTGGAGCCGGTGTTAGTGTTATGCCTCTCTCTTTATATCATAGACTTGATTTGAATAAGTTGACACCTACTGAAATATCTTTGCAACTGGCTGATAAATCAACTGCTATACCTGTCGGTATTTGTGAGGATGTGCATGTTGTAGTTGCAAACGTTACTATTTTAACGGACTTTGTTATTCTTGATATTCCCGAGGACGATAGTATATCTATTATTCTTGAAAGACCCATTTTAAATACTGCAGGGGCTGTTATTGATTGCACTAAAGGCAATGTCACTTTTCATGTTAATGGTAATGAGCATATAGTACACTTTCCGAGGAAACAACCTCAAGTTCATAGTATCAACTCTATTGGAAAAATTCCATCGATTATATTTGGAGGTTTTGAATTTCCTCTTCCTACTGTTAAGAAGAAATACGACATTCTTATTATTGGGGATGTGCATATCCCCATTGAGGTAACATAGTGTTATTCGAAATTTCTCCGGTTCCATGTTATTCGGAATGAGTTCGTTAACAAGACTTGATCAACCTTGTTAGTGGATTCCTTTTGATGATCATGAGATGGATGAAACTAGAAGGCACAACCTTCTGTACCCCAGTTTTACTTTCTGTTATTTATATTAAATAAAATAAAAATAAATATTTTTCTGTCTGTTTATCTGATTATCCGTGCAATATAAAAATACCTTGAAAATAAAAGTTCTCCAAATGCCCTGAAATTTAAATATGATTTTTTCTAGAATATTTGACAATATTTGGCACTAAGAACACATCAAGGGGGCCAACCACCTGCCCACGAGGGTGGAGGGCGCGCCCCTGCCCCGTGGGCCCATGGTGGCCCTCCTCCACTTATTCCTGCACCCACACACTTCATCTTCCTCCCACAAACACGAATATCGAGCTCAAGCACGAGTTCTAGCTCACTTTGCTGCCGTTTTCGATCTCCTTGCTCAAAGCACCTCTCACAAAACTGCTTGGGGAGATTGTTCCTTGGTATGTGACTCCTCCATTGGTACAATTAGTTTTTTTTCTAGTGCTTTATTCATTGCAAATTTTTGCTGCTTAGGTGACCCTGTTCTTGAGCTTGCTTGTCAAATTTATATGGTCAAAAGTAGTTTTGATGCATGATATAGGCCCTAGGCACTTGTAGGAGTAGTTGCTATCAATATTATTGAGTTTGGTTTACTTTTATTTTGAAGTTACTAAAAATTTTAGAATTTTTCAGAAAATGATGAGGAGACTATTGAGGGGCTCATCGAGCCAAAGCTCGAAGGAAAAGGCACCGAAGCCTAAGTATAATTTGCCTCGCACCGCGGAGGTTTGGGCGTGTGAATGGCCTTCCGAGGATTTCTTGAGAGCAGCCGGGATTTATGAAGATTTTCATGAATTGGCTCATAATGCAGGCCTCACCGCTTTCCTCCACGACCAATGCGATCAGTATCTCTTACTCACAAATACCTTTATGCAAAACTTTCATTTCCATTCTAGGAACTCTCCACCTACGGTGGAGTTTCATTTATATGATGAGCATAAGGAGATGTCACTTTATGATTTTTGTCAGATTTGTTTAGTCCCTTTTGAGGGCAAGATAGAAGAACCACATCATGATGATGTGGAGGGGTTTATTGATACTATCACTGTAGGAGAAACTAGGAAGGTTTCTGATGCACGGATCACTAGCATACATTTTCCTGTTTTACGTTACTTTGCATTATTTGCTAGCCGTTGCTTAATTGGACGCGGAAACTGTGGAAACCTTAGTATCCCTGATATAATTATTCTGCTCCATGGTTTATACAGTGATAACACTTTTAGTATGGGCGGTATTATTGCCAAACGGTTAAGTCTGAACCGTACCAAGGGCCCCATCTTTGGAGGCATCTACGCTTCACGCCTAGCTGCATATTTTAACATACCTATTAGGCATTCTGAGAAGGAAGAAAAAGTGTTGCCTCATGTTTATCTAGATTATAAAAGTATGGTGGCACATGATTTTATTGTTAAAAATAGGGAAGGAGAGCTTACATATCAATTGTTCTTTAACAAACATCATCATGAGACTATTACCCTGCCTGCTCCTTCTTTGTTTATTTTGTCTGTAGGCACGTACCTTGTTCCGTTGAAGGCTATTCACGCCTACCAGAACCCTGCACCACCTGAGGAGCCAGAGCCGGAACCACAAATTGATCCTTCACGATAGTCTAATTACCGGTGGGATCCGGAGATGATTGTCAACCAGTGGCAATCAGAGTCTTCCTCTTCTTCCTCTCAGTATGACCCCAACTACTATTATGGATATCCGCCAGGCCAGCCGTGGCCGTAGACCAACTTAGGCCAAAAGTCTAAGCTTGGGGGAGTACATATTTCCCACCGACATTACATTTATGTTCACACACTCATTGCTAGATGTCGGTGCTCATACTTTTTCATTGTATCTGTTGGGGAACGTAGAAGAATTTTAAAATTTTCTACGCATCACCAAGATCAATCTATGGAGTCATCTAGCAATGAGGGAGATAGGAGTGCATCTACATACCCTTGTAGATCGCGCGCGGAAGCGTTCAAGAGAACGGGGTTGATGGAGTCGTACTCGACGTGATTCAAATCACCGATGACCAAGTGCCGAACGGACAGCACCTCCGTGTTCAACACACGTATGGTTGGGAAGATGTCTCCTCCAACTTGATCCAGCAAGGGGGAAGGAGAGGTTGATGAAGATCCAGTAGCACGACGGCGTGGTGGTGGAAGCAACGGTGATGTCGGCAGGGCTTCGCCAAGCGCTGGGAGACGGAGGAGTGTCACGGGAGGGAGAGGGAGAGGCCAGGGGCTTGGGTGCGCAGCCCTCCCTCCCCCCCCCCCACTATATATAGGGTGCCTAGGGGGGGCGCCAGCCCTAGGAGATCCAATCTCCTAGGGGGGGCGGCCAAAGGGGGTGCCTTGCCCCCATGGCAAGGGTGGCGCCCCCCACCCCTAGGGTTTCCAACCCTAGGCGCAGGGGGAGGCCCAAGGGGGGCGCACCAGCCCACTAGGGGCTGATTCCCCTCCCACTTCAGCCCATGGGGCCCTCCAGGATAGGTGGCCCCACCCGGTGGACCCCCGGGACCCTTTCGGTGGTCCCGGTACAATACCGGTGACCCCCGAAACCTTCCGATGGCCGAAACTGGACCTCCTATATATGAATCTTTACCTCCGGACCATTCTGGAACTCCTCGTGACGTCCGGGATCTCATATGGGACTCCGAACAACTTTTGGGTTACCGTGTGCTAATATCTCTACACCCCTAGCGTCACTGAACCTTAAGTGTGTAGACCCTACGGGTTCGGGAGACATGCAGACATGACCGAGTAGCCTCTCCAGTCAATAACCAATAGCGGGATCTGGATACCCATGTTGGCTCCCACATGCTCCACGATGATCTCATCGGATGAACCACGGTGTCGAGGATTCAATCAATCCGTATATAATTCCCTTTGTCAATCGGTACGTTACTTGTCCGAGACTCGATCGTCGGTATCCTGATACTTTGTTCAGTCTCGTTACCGGCAAGTCACTTTACTCGTACCGTAATGCATGATCCTGTGATCAACCACTTGATCACATTGAGCTCATTATGATGATGCATTACCGAGTGGGCCCAGAGATACCTCTCCGTCATACGGAGTGACAAATCCCAGTCTCGATTCGTGCCAACCCAACAGACACTTTCGGAGATACCTGTAATGTACCTTTATAGTCACCCAGTTACGTTGTGATGTTTGGCACACCCAAGGTACTCCTACGGTATCCGGGAGTTGCACAATCTCATGGTCTAAGGAAATGATACTTGACATTCAGGAAAGCTACAACAAACGAACTACACGATCTTTGAGCTAAGCTTAGGATTGGGTCTTGTCCATCACATCATTCTCCTAATGATGTGATCCCGTTATCAATGACATCTAATGTCCATAGTCAGGAAACCATGACTATCCTTTGATCAATGAGCTAGTCAACTAGAGGCTCACTAGGGACGTGTTGTGGTCTATGTATTCACACATGTATTACGATTTCCGGATAACACAATTATAGCATGAACAATAGACAATTATCATGAACAAAGAAATATAATAATAACCATTTTAATATTGCCTCTAGGGCATATTTCCAATAGTCTCCCACTTGCACTAGAGTCAATATTCTAGTTACATTGTGATGAATCGAACACCCATGCAGTTCTGGTGTTGATCATGTTTTGCTCTAGGGAGAGGTTTAGTCAACGGATCTGCTACATTTAGGTCCGTATGTACTTTACAAATCTCTATGTCTCCATTTTGAACACTTTCACGAATGGAGTTGAAGCGACGCTTGATATGCCTGGTCTTCCTGTGAAACCTGGGCTCCTTGGCAAGGGCAATAGCTCCAGTGTTGTCACAGAAGAGAGTCATCGGGCCCAACGCATTGGGTATGACTCCTAGGTCGGTAATGAACTCCTTCACCCAGACTGCTTCATGTGCTGCCTCCGAGGCTGCCATGTACTCCACCTCACATGTAGATCCCGCCACAACGCTTTGCTTGCAACTGCCCCAGCTTACTGCCCCACCATTCAAAATATACACGTATCCGGTTTGTGACTTAGAGTCATCCAGATCTGTGTGGAAGCTAGCATCGACGTAACCCTTTACGATGAGCTCTTCGTCACCTCCATAAATGAGAAACATTTCCTTAGTCCTTTTTAGGTACTTCAGGATATTCTTGACCGCTGTCCAGTGTTCCATGCCGGGATTACCTTGGTACCTTCCTACCAAACTTACGGCAAGGTTTACATCAGGTCTGGTACACAGCATAGCATACATGATAGACCCTATGGCCGAGGCATAGGGGACGACACTCATCTTTTATCTATCTTCTGCCGTGGTCGGGCATTGAGCCGTGCTCAATCTCGTACCTTGCAATACAGGCAAGAACCCCTTCTTTGACTGATCCATTTTGAACTTCTTCAATATCTTGTCAAGGTACGTACTCTGTGAAAGACCAATGAGGCGTCTCGATCTATCTCTATAGATCTTGATGCCTAATATATAAGCAGCTTCTCTAAGGTCCTTCATTGAAAAGCACTTGTTCAAGTAGGCCTTTATGCTTTCCAAGAATTCTATATCATTTCCCATCAACAGTATGTCATCCACATACAATATGAGAAATGCTACAGAGCTCCCACTCACTTTCTTGTAAATGCAGGCTTCTCCATAAGTCTGCATAAACCCAAACGCTTTGATCATCTCATCAAAGCGAATGTTCCAACTCCGAGATGCTTGCACCAGCCCATAAATCGAGCGTTGGAGCTTGCACACCTTGTCAGCATTCTTAGGATTGACAAAACCTTCCGGCTGCATCATATACAATTCTTCCTTAAGGAAACCATTAAGGAATGCCGTTTTGACATCCATTTGCCATATCTCATAATCAAAGAATGCGGCAATTGCTAACATGATTCGGACGGACTTCAGCTTCGCTACGGGTGAGAAAGTCTCATCATAGTTGAAAGTGCATTATATCGACTAGAGGGGGGGTGAATAGGCGATTTTTATGAAAGTCTTCAAAACGTGGAAGTTATGAAGACAAACGATAGAAATAAACCTATTACCCTGCAGCGGAAGGTAGACTACACTAGGCAAGCCATAGTCAAGTATTCAATGGAGTGAAAGCACAATGACTAATAGCAGCAATGTAGTAAGGATCAGGTAGGAAGATATTATGAAGCCAAACAGAAAACGCAGTCACTCAGTGAAGATAAAAGATAGTGCAATCATACAATGACTTCACAAGGAGTAACAGTAAGTAAAGGGAAGGGAAGATGAAACCAGTGACACGTTGAAGACAATGATTTGTTGTACCAGTTCCAGTTGCTGTGACAATTGTACGTCTGGTTAGGGCGGCTAGGTATTTAAACCTTTGGACACACAGTCCCGGACACCCAGTCCTGAACACGCAGCTCAGGACACCCAGTCCTCACCGTATTCCCCTTGAGCTAAGGTCACACAGACCTCGCCCAATCACTCTGGTAAGCCTTCAAGGTAGACTCCCAAACCTTCATAGACTTCGTTCACCGGCAATCCACAATGTCTCTTGGATGCTCAGAACGCGACGCCTAACCGGCTGGAGGATGCACAGTCCTCAAGTGTAATAAGTCTTCAGATCACACAAACAAGAAGACTTAAGTGATGCCTAATTCTCTTTGGCTCTGGGTGGTTAGGGCTTTATCCTCGCAAGGAATTCTCTCTCAAAGGCTTAGAGGTGGGTTGCTCTCAAACGACAAAAGCCGTACTCTGAATCTGAGCAGCCAACCATTTACGGTTGTAGGGGATGGGCTATTTATAGCCACTAGGCAACCCGACCTGATTTGTCCGAAATGACCCTGGGTCACTAAGGAACTGACACGTGTTCCAACGGTCAGATTTCAAACTCACACGACAACTTTACTTGGGCTACAAGCAAAGCTGACTTGTCCGACTCTGGACAAGATTCGCTCTCAAAGTCTTCACTCGAAGACATAGGTTTTGTTTAAGCATCACTTCAGTCATTCTGACTGGTTCTCTTGGACCCCACTTAACAGTACGGTGGTTCCTATGACTCAACACAGAAGAAAAAGAACTATGAAAGATCTAAGTCTTCGAGCTCCATAGGCTTCATGCGGTGTCTTCTCTTGTCATAGTCTTCAATGTGAATATCTTCATATACCACCTTTGACTTCAATGTCTTCATACATTTCTAGGGGTCATCTCTGGTAGGAAAACCGAATCAATGAGGGACTTCTACCTGTGTTATCCTGCAATTCTCACAAACACATTAGTCCCTCAACTAGGTTTGTCGTCAATACTCAAACCAACTAGGGGTGGCACTAGATGCACTTACAGTCTCCCCCTTTTTGGTGATTGATGACAAACTAGTTGAAGTTTTCAACGGGGAATATAATCTGTGAAATTGTAAAGGATAAGGAATTGTCTTCATGAGTTGCAAGGGCTTCCCCTGAAGATGTGCATATAAGTAATTTGCTTTTGGAATGCAAATGCACATGGCAGGTTGTACTTGTGGAGATCCACTTCAACTTATGATGACAATCCACTATGCATGAGAAAGTATGTGAAGATAATGACATGCATAATGGAAAATGGACGTCTGCAGAATGATCTAAGTGCGGAATTTATCGTCGCACATGCGGAATTTATCATCGCAACACAAGGTGGCAAATAAGTAGCAGACGACCATCGAGTCTAAGTGTTACAACTCAAAGAACCAAATGTAGCAAAATGAGAGTTGTAAGCACGAAGCAAAATATAAAGCACCCGCCCATATGGACCCGCTTGAAGACTATCAAACTCATATGCTTCTCCCCCTTTTGTCAGTAAGGACCAAAAAGGTTTGAAGACATAGAGCATCTACTCATTCCCATGAAGAGTAGGTGAAGCAGCAGGGTCGTCAGTGGTGTTCGGCGGTGCAGAAGAAGGAGGTGGTGATGAAGTAGCATCGTCATCATCCTCGATAACTCTGGCATTCACAGTTGCAGCAGAGGAAGAGAACTCAGAGTCTTCAAGGGATGGAGTTCGCCGCAGCACTGCCCTTCGAGGAGGTGTGGAGTCAAACTTGAATCGCTCAGAGAAGCCATCCTCTTGAAGATCATCTTCAAAACACATCAGCGTCAGCCCTTTCCATGTGCGGTGAGAGGTTTCATGGGCAACAAAAGAATTCTTGGTGGCAAGATTGCGAATGCGATTAACATCCACCAAGAGGTTTTGCATTTGACGCTTCAGCCAGTCATGATGCCTATCCTGTTTCTGATGAAGAGCCACAAGAAGCTCTCGGTTATTGAGAACACGAGTGCGCTTCTTGGGTCGTGGAGCAGTTGTACTGTCAGTGGCTTCAGTGAGAGCAAGATGCGGTGCACGTGTAGTGCCAGCCAAAGGATACACACGAGTTACGGCTTCAACGCCTTCAACGTTCTGAGAAAAACTTTGATGCTCTGCATTCTGAAGACTTAGATGTTCCTTGGCAGGCTCAGGATAGATGGCTTCAATAGACATATCCACATCAGGCAAAAAGATCCGATGATTGCGGGCAGAGGGCTGATATGAGATAGCGGAGTGAAGTTTGATCAGCTGGATCACCCAAGGGGCGTAGAACTTCAAACCAAACAGATCAGAGCCAGATGCAGCAAGTTGGTGAATGAAGAAATCATGTGTATTGAAGCATTTTCCATGAAGAATATAGAAGACCAAAGTCTTCATTGCACCTTCCAGCTTGGCATGGGGAGAATGTCCTTTGATTGGCCAGAGAGTTCGCCTTATGATGTGATAAATGGTCCTTGGCAGATACTCAAGGTCTTCAACAAAGAACTCCGTGGGATAAGCAACATCTTGGGGCAATGGCTTCATCATACTGAGCATCTGACTCATATTAGGTTCAGTCTTCTAAAATATGCTCTCAACAGCTTCACTGTGAAGCTGACAGCCATGCTCATAGAGATCGCCAGGAGTGGGCAAACCAGTGAGCTCAATGATGTCAAAGGCTTTGGCTTCATGATGAACATTTCCTGTCATCCACTCCAGGACCCAAGTCTTCGGATCTCTGTTATACCCGCGGATGTGAAGTGTGGCATAGAATTGGAGCAGCAACTCTTCATTCCAATGCTCTTGGTCAGTGACGAACGGCAGCAGTCCAACCTCTTTGAAGCAATCCAGAGCTTCTTCTAGACAGGGCAGACCAGCTATTGCTTCAATGTCAAGGCACTTGTGTGGGAAGATGCGACCTTGGTTGTAAAGAACGCATGAGTAATAGCTTCGCTGCGGATAGCTCCAGAACCGATCAGATGATATTCTTTCCCTTAAGTAGGGGTTCCTGGAGCTATTGAAGAATGTGTTGTCTGCTCTGAAGCCAATGATATTGAAGGAGCCAGGTGCTGATGCAGGACCTGGGAACCTGGGCAATCTTGGGATTGGCTTCTGTACCTGAGGCCTGTGCTCAACATGATAGTCGAACTGGGGACCGGTAGCAGACGCAGGAACAGAAGCAGCGGGATCAGTGGCTTCACTGACTTCTGGTGCTTTTGTTGGTGAGGGCTCCACATTAGCTTCAGCCATGACAGCGTCAGTGGCTTCAGTGGTGTTGGTGGTGGCAGCCTCAAGATTTTCAACCTCCACTTGACGAGCAGGAGGGTCGGTCACGATCACGTTCTCCTCGAGAACCGCTTCTTGGTGGGACAGGGGAGTGGCAACTTGTGGGACTTCTTCTTCAGCGGTTGATGCAGCCGGATTGTCTTCAGCAGTTTTATCTTCAGTCGCAGAGACTTGAGGCCTTGGACCTTTGCGAAGCCTGCGCAACACGGGTGACTCCTATGGAGTTGGTGTTGGCTGGGCCTCAAAGTCTTCTTCTGCTTGTGGGCGATCCGCCCATGAAGCATCCTGTGCAATTGGCGTCAGTGGACGACCAATGCTGATGAGTTCGCTGTGCGTTAGCACAGGCGATGATACATGTTGGTGCTCTAGCTGAGGAAGGGTTGCATCATCTTCAACATGGTCATGGTGACCAATGTCTTCAGCAGTGATGGGATCAGCTGCTGGAAAGTCTTCAGCTTCATGAGCCTCTGTGAAAGCAGTCTCATGGACAGTCAGTTGACGTTCTTGTGGATCGGCGTCGGGGTGAACCATGGAAATGGGTTCAACAATCAAGGGCTCTGTGGGAGCAGCCCGTTCCTTCTTGGTCTTTCTTTTCTTCTTGGCGGGGGCAGTAGCAGAGGCTTCAGGATGTTTTCTCTTCCTTGCTTCAGCCTCAGCAGTCCTGGTCTTCTTCAGTTCTGAAGCGGTTGACCTGGCCTTTGGCTTCGGGCCAGTCATGCTAGTTGGGCAGACAAGGGGATCTGCTTCCTACCTTGGTGCTTCAGGTTCAGCCATAGCGGGCTTCTTCTTCTTCTTGGCAGCCATCCTGGGGTCGATGCCAGGACACCCAAGGGCCTTGCGCTTCTCAGCCTCATTGTAGGCTTGCACACACCTATTAGCGAGGACCTTCATGCGCTCACGAGAACCCTGAGTTTCTGCATGTTTCTTTAGAAAGGCTTCCTTGAGCTCGTGCAGCATAATCTTGAAGTTCTTCAGATCTTGCACGCTGAGCTTGGCCATATGCTTCTTGAACTGAGATTTCTCAAAGTCAATCTTCTGCTTCAGTTCAACAATGCGTTGGGCGATGGCTAACTCTGAAGCAATGGCGCCATGGAAGGCGACACTGAGGCCAGTGGGTAGTTGCAGATCGTCGAAGCTGATGTTTGGCGTGTCAAACCACTCATCAATGAAGTTGTGGATGATTGTTACATCAAAGAGAGGCAGATCATTGAAGATTTCTACTTCTTTTTTGCTCTTGATGAGTTGCTCAAGAGCGTCATCTGCAAGATCTTCATCACTTGATAGATCAATGGCATCATTGCGCAGAATGGCAGCAGCAGTTAGCTCTTGGCCGGTGTGTGGCAGAGGCATCTTGACCTTCTGGGGCTTGGAGATGCGTGATAAATCTTCAGACTGCACACTGTCTTCAGGAGGTGCAGTTGCCAGTGGCTTCGCCCGTGAGATTTTTGGTGAAGGGGCAGGCTTTGAAGCTTTAGCCTTCTTTAACTTCTTTGGCTTCGGTGCTGCAGGCGCTTCATCTGATTCAGCGTCAGCCGCAGGCTCATTCACGGCTGTCCCTTGAACCACGATGTGTGTGATGAGGCCTTCAAGGTTGTAGAAAGGACCGACGACATTGGGTTCTGCATCACGTGTGCCGTCAGCCCTTGGAGCAGAAGGACCAGGGTTGAAGTCTAGTCCCAATGTCTTCTTGTTCTGCTTCGCTGAGTTCTGGGCAAACTGAAAGTTGCGCTTAAACAGAATGTCGTCACGACACCATAGCAGAGACGACGGGTCAGCATCCGCAGGCTGTGGTCCACGGACCATGCAGGGATAGAAGCCTCGTTCAATGGCTTCATCTCTGGTCCTGCGTTGAAGATTTTTGTAGAGGATGTCTCCCCATGGTCGCTTGATGGCATTCTTTTCAGCATATTCCTTTGTCACAAATCTGTACTTGAACCACTATTCTGCCCAATAGCGTCGAATCCATTGGATTCGTGTTTTGCGCTGATTGTAATCCTCTTCAGGATCTGTCTTGTACAGTTCTGAGAGGTCATCTGGCAGATCTCTTGATGTTTCTCCACGACGCTTTCTGCCACCCTTCCTTGTTGATTTCTCTGAAGCCATGAACTTTAATCCGAAAGGCTTCAATACGTTCAAAGGCTTCAAGGGCTTTCGCTTGCTGGACAGACAGGAACTGGCTTCGAGAGAATTGATATGATGTTGTAAGAATTCTGCAAATGAATGCAGACTATGAGAACCAAGGGATTCTCCCACGGACATGTACTTGTGACAGCATTAAGGTGCGAAGGAAGGGGAAGAGGTCATATGCATTCTCAGAAGATTTTGAAGATAAATCAGTTTAGAAGACATTGACCTCATCGTGTGAAGACATTCACTCATAGATAAGGAGTTGGTTCCAGATTTGTACGAATCCACGGATCAGTACAAGTGAGGAATCTAACTACTTTGTGAAGCATAAGTGAATATACTAGGCATGTTATGAGATGCAGTATGAAAGAGATCCAACTTGTGTGAATGGAAATTGCTTGTGGTAGAAAGTGATAAAGCTATAGGATCAAAGGGGCCGTAAAAAGGAAGTTTTATTTACCACACGAAGAACTGCTAGATGGAGTGGAAGAGGAGGTCGAGCAGTTCGATCTTCCGTGCCCTAACTTGGCGACGGAGGACACCTACGGCAACGGCGGAGATGACGATGTCCGCGGTCGGCGTGAAGACGGCGTCGGAGAGGTTGCAGCAGTGAAGCGCTGCATCGCCGGCGTCGTCGAGGGCTAGCGGTGGCGCTAGGGTTCGTGCAGGAGTGGAAGAAGAGATAATGACCGCTGTGAAGTGTGTATTTATAGGTACAGGGGCGGCACTGCGTTATTACTCAGGTGCCCCTAGAGATTCGCATCTGAGGAACACGTGGCCATCATGCAGAATTTTGGGGTTTGTTCCACGTCCCACGCACGCCTGGATTGTCGGGAGGTCGTTCCTACTTCTCCGGGTTTCATGTGGAGGAATGAGCATTGAAAGCGGACTTAAGGTTTGTCTCTATATCTTCTGCTGACAAGGACGCAGAGAAGACATTCGACAGTTTCAATAGAATGCATATGATTTGGAGAGATAGAGTTTGAGATAGAAAGCATAGAGAGGTTAGGGTCCGATCACATTCACTTAGTTCAAAAGATTCAACAAGAAGACATAGCTATAAGTGAATGCTGTAGAGGACAGAACACTAGTATATATGTATATAATCAACATAGTGAAGATAATCATGAAAACATGTTGAGATTGAAGCCAAACCAAATGTGAAGACATAGCAAGGTAACGCCATGAGTGAAACACTTCAAATAGAACATTTGGTGGTGGCGTTACCCACCGTATAGGAAGTATTAGACCCAGACACGGCGCACAATTATCGTGGGAGCTCCGAAGTCAAATTCCACATTAATGTATTCACACTTAGAATGTATGTCTTCATTGATTGAAGATATACTTTACTTCGTGTGTTGCACATCTAAGTCATCAATATGCATAAGGGTTAGGATGTGTGCCTGATCACAGGACATTTGAGGATTCCAGGATATTTAGCCCACACCGTAACTTGCAAAATCTCTTCTCATCCAAGGGCTTGGTGAAGATATCTGCCAATTGCTCTTCAGTGTTGACATGTATGATATCAATATCTTCCTTCACAACATGATCTCTGAGAAAGTGATGACGAATTTCAATGTGCTTTGTCTTCGAGTGCTGAACTGGGTTGTTGGCAATCTTGATGGCGCTTTCGTTGTCGCGGTAGAGTGGCACTTGCTTCAGATGAATGCCATAGTACTTGAGTGTTTGCTTCATCCACAGAAGCTGAGCGCAGCAAGATCTAGCAGCAATGTATTCAGATTCAGCAGTGGAGAGAGATACATAGTTCTGCTTCTTTGAAGACCAACATACAAGTGATCGTCCTAGAAAATGACAGGTGCCTGATGTAGACTTGCGATCCACTTTGTCACCAACATAATCAGCATCCGAGAATCCAACCAGATCAAACTCTGAGCCCTTTGGATACCATAATCCTAGAGTTGGGGTGTGAGCCAAATATCGAAGAATTCGCTTCACAGCTAAGTGATGCGACTCCTTTGGTGCCGCTTGAAATCGAGCACACATGCAAACACTAAGCATAATATCTGGCCTAGATGCACATAGATAAAGTAAAGAACCAATCATGGAGCGGTATACCTTTTGATCGAACTCTTTACCATTGTCGTCAGGACCCAGATGATGCTTGGCTGGCATTGGCGTCGTGAAGCCTTTGGAGTCTTGCATACCGAACTTCTTCAGGCAATCTTTGAGATACTTCTCTTGAGATATGAAGATGTCGTTGCATTGCTGTCGTATTTGAAGACCGAGAAAGAACTTCAGCTCTCCCATCATACACATTTGATATTGCTCTTGCATCATATATCCAAACTCTTCACTATACTTCTGATTGGTGCAGCCGAAGATAATGTCATCCACATATATTTGGCACACAAACAGTTCACCATCATATGTCTTCGTGAAGAGAGTGGGGTCGAGGGAACCAGGTATGAAACCTTTGCTCTTCAGGAAGTATTTGAGTGTGTCATACCAGGCCCGAGGGGCTTGTTTTAGGCCATACAGTGCCTTGTTGAGCTTGTATACCATGTCAGGATGTTTTGGATCTTCAAAGCCAGGTGGTTGTGCAACATACACTTCTTCTTCAATCTTGCCATTGAGAAAGGCGCTCTTCACATCCATTTGATAAAGAAGTATGTTGTGATGATTTGCATAGGCTAGCGGTATGCGTATGGCTTCAAGTCTAGCCATAGGAGCAAATGTTTCATCGAAGTCAATGCCTTCCACTTGAGTATATCCTTGAGCAACAAGACGAGCTTTGTTTCTGACAACTTGACCATGCTCATCCTGTTTGTTGTGGTATATCCATTTCGTGCCTATTATGTTGTGCTTCCGAGGATTGGGACGCTTAACCAGCTCCCATACATTATTCAGCTCAAACTGTTGAAGCTCTTCTTGCATAGCTTGAATCCATTCAGGTTCCATGAAGGCTTCTTCAACTTTCTTGGGTTCTGTTATTGAAACGAATGCGAAGTGCCCACGGAAATTTGCTAGCTGAGTTGCCCTTGAACGAGTGAGTGGACCGGGAGCATTGATGCTATTAATTATTCTTTTAATCTGCACTTCATTGGCAACACGAGGATGTACAGAGCGAAGATTTTGCTCTTGCTGATCATTGTCGTTGTTAGAGGGAATGTCTTCAGGCTGAGCATTGTCTTCAGGTTGATCAGGTGCTGAGATGATAAGTTCTTCTTCAGGATGAGCTTTAGAAGGTATAATTTCTCCAGTTCCCATTAGCTTGATTGATTCACTGGATGGAACTTCATCTAGCACATTTGGCAGGTGCTCTCTTTATGAACCGTTGGTCTCATCGAACCGCACATCCACTGTTTCAACCACTTTATAATGAAAAAGATTGAAGACTCTGTAGGAGTGCGAATCCTTTCCATATCCCAGCACAAAACCCTCATGTGCTTTTGGTGCAAACTTTGAGGTGTGATGTGGGTCTTTGATCCAGCACCTGGCGCCAAATACTCTGAAGTAACTGACATTTGGCTTCTTGCCAGTAAGGAGCTCATAAGATGTCTTGTTCAGAAGCTTGTGAAGATAAACACGATTGATTGTATGGCATGCAGTATCAATGGCTTCAGGCTAGAATTTTCTTGGAGTCTTGTATTCATCTAGCATCGTTCTGGCCATCTCAATGAGTGTTCTGTTCTTGCGTTCGACGACGCCATTCTGCTGTGGTGTGTACGGGGCTGAGAATTCATATGTGATGCCCAAGGTATCAAGATATGTATCAAGGCCAGTGTTCTTGAATTCAGTGCCATTGTCACTTCTAATGTGCTTTATCTTGACGCCATAGTTGTTCATTGCTCGATTGGTGAAGCGTCTGAAGACATCCTGCACTTCAGTCTTGTAAAGGATTATGTGCACCCAAGTATATCTAGAATAATCATCAACAATGACAAAGCCATAGAGACAAGCAGTAGTAGTAAGAGTTGAGTAATGAGTGGGACCGAAAAGATCCATGTGAAGCAGTTCGAAAGGTCGAGTAGTAGTCATGATTGTCTTCGAGGGATGTTTGGCCCTCGTCATCTTTCCTACTTCACAGGCACCGCATAAATGATCTTTCTTGAATTTGACACCCTCGATGCCTATGACATGCTTCTTCTTTGCAAGGGTGTGGAGGTTCCTCATGCCAGCATGCCCAAGCCTCCGATGCCAGAGCCAGCATTCTGAAGCTTTTGCTAGAAGACATACGGCAAGCTATGGTCCTGCTGAGAAATCTACCACGTACAAATCATCTTTTCGATACCCTTCAAATACTAGAGACTTGTCAGATTCCATTAGAACAAGGCAACAATATTTTCCAAATATTACGATCATGTTTAAATCGCAAAGCATTGAGACAGACATTAAGTTGAAGCCAAGGGATTCAACAAGCATGACTTTATCCATGTGTTGATCCCTTGAGATTGCAACTCTACCTAGACCCAATACCTTACTTTTACCAGTGTCAGCAAATGTGATGTGGCTCTTGTCGGATGGACGTAAGGTTGAGTCCATAAGAAGGCTTCTTTTGCCAGTCATGTGATTTGTACACCCACTATCAATAATCCATTCTGAAGACGCTGGTGTCGTACCCTACAATGCAGTTAGGGGGATAGGCTTCACGAAGAGAATTGTGAAGCAAAAACATTTGACGAACTAGTGGGTTATGAAAGCTTAGATCCAGATTAGGACTAATAGGGAGAGTAGCAAGCGATTCAGGAACGAAGTACATAGTAAGACCATTCGGGCATTTGATCTTGCGCCCTACAAGATGTTTAAGGTCCCCAGCAATAGCGTCAGACGATTTTGGTTTTCTGCTGGAGACCTTTCCCTGCAAAAGAGAGTTAAGCTTTCTTAGCCACCCACATCTTCAAGGGTGGCTTAGAAGCAATAAGTCTAAGTGCAGCTAAGAACTTTGGCTTTGGAGCCCTAGCAAACAGTCTTGCAGGCGGACAATAGTACTCATAAGAATAAGCAGAATAGTTCTTGGTCTTATGAACATGGCGGTTTGATGAACCGCTCTCATATTCATAGGCCTGAGTATGGTTTCCCTGCAAAACATTTGCGTTAGTGCGACTCATGTGAGTCCTCTGTCTGTATGAAGCCTTTGGACCATATGAAGCCTTTGGTCTGAGGTTTGTCTTCTTCACGTGAGGTGTCATGATGACATTCACAGGAAGATTCTCCAGACACTTTTTCGAAACCCAAATCTTCTTCATAGGCGGTGCATTCCTGCAGTTAGTACCAATGTACCTGGCAAACACTTCACCATTCTGATTCTTAAACAGTTTATAGTTTGCATCAAAGGATTCATCAATGACAACGGGGTTTGCACAAGTGAACCCAGATAGAGTGGATGGATCTGCTGAAAATTCCTTTGCAGCAACCCATGTGGTTTTGGGGTACTACTCAGGTTTCCGGTAAGAGCCATCAGCATTCATTTTCCTTACGAAGCCAACACCCTCTTTCCTCGGGTTTCGGTTCAAGATCTGCTTTTTGAGGACATCACATAGTGTCTGATGCCCTTTAAGACTTTTTTACATCCCTGTTTCAAGCAATGTCTTCAACCTAGCATTCTCATCAGCAATAGCAGTGGAATCCTCAGCAGCGGGGTTAGTTCCCACATCAACAGTTGAAGATATTGCAACAGTAGCAGCAGTAGAACATTCAGTAACAGTAGTAGCATTATCATGCTCAATGCTTTTAAGACATGGTGGTTCAAATCCTTCCTGAGCGGAGCTGATCTGTTCGGTGCAAAGTGACTCGTTTTCCTTTTGAAGATCTTCATGAGCCGCTCTTAATTTCTCAAGATCTTGCTTCCTTTGAAGATAATCATAGGAAAGCTTTTCATGAGTTGTTGAGAGCGTTTCATGACGACTTTCAAGTTCCTCATACTTAACGTGAAGATTTTTTATGTCTTCAATTAAGGACTCAGATCGAGTCATTTCAGCACCTAACAGATCATCGCTTCTGTCTAACAGTTTTTGAATATGTTCCATAGCTTTCTATTGTTCAGTTGCAATTTTAGCAAGTGTTTTGTAGCTGGGTTTTGAACCACAATCAGAGTCATCGTCACTAGATGTTTGATAGTGAGTAGTGCGTGTGTTTACCTTGGCACCGCGTGCCATGAAGCAGTAGGTAGGAGTGGAGTAGTCCTGGTCATTTGCATCGGTGTCAGTGATGAAGTCATTGTCTTCAGTGTTGAAGATGGACTTGGCAACGTATGCTGTAGCCAGACTTGCGACGCCTGAATCGGACTCCTCCTCAGACTCCACCTCCGCCTCCTCAGAAGCGGACTCCTCCTCTGAATCCATTTCCTTGCCAACAAACGCACGTGCCTTGCCAGATGAGCTCTTCTTGTGTGATGAAGACTTTGAGGAAGACTTGGAAGAAGACTTTGAGTATTTCTTCTTCTTCTTGTCGTCAGAGTCATATTCCTTGCTCTTCTTCTTCTTCTTTTTGTTCTCATTGTCCCACTGCAGACACTCAGAGATGAAGTGGCCAGGTTTCTTGCACTTGTGACATGTTTTCTTCTTGTAGTCATGAGCAAAAGCTTCATCATTCCTTGAGCTTGATCGGGAAGACTTTCTGAAACCTTTCTTCTTGGTGAATTTTTGGAACTTCTTCACAAGCATAGCAAGTTCCCTTCCAATGTCTTCAGGATCATCCGAACTGCTGTCAGATTCTTCTTCAGATGAGGAGACAGCTTTTGCCTTCAAGGTACGAGTTCGCCCATAGTTTGGACCATAGATATCTCTTTTCCCAGAAAGCTGAAACTCATGTGTGTTGAGCCTCTCAAGTATGTCAGATGGATCGAGTATCTTGAAATCAGGACGTTCTTGAATCATCAGGGCTAGGGTGTCAAACAAACTATCAAGTGATCTCAGTAGTGTCTTGATGACTTCATGCTTGGTGATCTCAGTAGCGCCGAGGGCTTGAAACTCATTTGTGATGTCAATGAGTCGGTCAAATGTGAGCTGGACATTCTCATTGTCATTTCGCTTGAAGCGGTTGAAGAGGTTGCGAAGGACACTGATTCTCTGATCTCTCTGGGTTGAGATGCCTTCATTGACCTTGGAGAGCCAGTCCCAGACCAGCTTAGATGTTTCCAAAGCACTCACACGGCCATACTGTCCTTTGGTCAGATGACCACAGATGATATTCTCGGCAGTAGAGTCCAGTTGAACTAACTTCTTGACATCAGCAGCAGTGACACCTTCTCCAGCCTTGGGAACGCCGTTCTTGATGACATACCATAGGTCGACATCAATGGCTTCAAGATGCATGCGCATCTTATTCTTTCAGTAGGGATATTCAGTTCCATCGAAGACGGGGCACGCAGCGGAGACTTTAATTATCCCTGCAGTCGACATAGCTAAAACTCTAGGTGGTTAAACCGAATCACACAGAACAAGGGAGCACCTCGCTCTGATACCAATTGAAAGTGCGTTATATCGACTAGAGGGGGGTGAATAGGCGATTTTTATGGAAGTCTTCAAAACGTGGAAGTTATGAAGACAAACGATAGAAATAAACCTATTACTCTGCAGCGGAAGGTGGACTACACTAGGCAAGCCATAGTCAAGTATTCAATGGAGTGAAAGCACAATGACTAATAGCAGCAATGTAGTAAGGATCAGGTAGTAAGATATTATGAAGCCAAACAGAAAACGCAGTCACTCAGTGAAGATAAAAGATAGTGCAATCATACAATGACTTCACAAGGAGTAACAGTAAGTAAAGGGAAGGGAAGATGAAACCAGTGACACATTGAAGACAATGATTTGTTGGACCAGTTCCAGTTGCTGTGACAACTGTACGTCTGGTTAGGGCGGCTAGGTATTTAAACCTTAGGACACACAGTCCCGGACACCCAGTCCTGAAGACGCAGCTCAGGACACCCAGTCCTCACCGTATTCCCCTTGAGCTAAGGTCACACAGACCTCGCCCAATCACTCTGGTAAGTCTTCAAGGTAGACTCCCAAACCTTCACAGACTTCGTTCACCGGCAATCCACAATGTCTCTTGGATGCTCAGAACGCGACGCCTAACCGGCTGGAGGATGCACAGTCCTCAAGTGTAATAAGTCTTCAGATCACACAGACAAGAAGACTTAAGTGATGCCTAATTCTCTTTGGCTCTGGGTGGTTAGGGCTTTATCCTCGCAAGGAATTCTCTCTCAAAGGCTTCAAGGTGGGTTGCTCTCAAACGACAAAAGTCGTACTCTGAATCTGAGCAGCCAACCATTTACGGTTGTAGGGGATGGGCTATTTATAGCCACTAGGCAACCCGACCTGATTTGTCCGAAATGAGCCTGGGTCACTAAGGAACTGACACGTGTTCCAACGGTCAGATTTCAAACTCACACGGCAACTTTACTTGGGCTTGTAAAGCTGACTTGTCCGACGCTAGACAAGATTCGCTCTCAAAGTCTTCACTCGAGGACATAGGTTTTGTTTAAGCATCACTTCAGTCATTCTGACTGGTTCTCTTGGACTCCACTTAACAGTACGGTGGTTCCTATGACTCAACACAGAAGAAAAAGAACTACGAAAGATCTAAGTCTTCGAGCTCCATAGGCTTCATGCGGTGTCTTCTCTTGTCATAGTCTTCAATGTGAATATCTTCATATACCACCTTTGACTTCAATGTCTTCATACATTTTTAGGGGTCATCTCTGGTAGGAAAACCGAATCAATGAGGGACTTCTACCTGTGTTATCCTGCAATTCTCACAAACACATTAGTCCCTCAACTAGGTTTGTCATCAATACTCCAAAACCAACTAGGGGTGGCACTAGATGCACTTACAATAGTCAACCCCTTGAACTTGTCGATAACCCTTAGCGACAAGCCGAGCTTTATAGATGGTCACATTACCATCCAGGCCTGTCTTCTTCTTAAAGATCCATTTATTTTCTATGGCTCACCGATCAACGGGCAAGTTAGTCAAAGTCCATACTTCGTTTTCATACATGGATCCTATCTCGGATTTCATGGCTTCCAGCCATTTGTCGGAATCCGGGCCCGCCATCGCTTCTTCATAGTTCGAAGGTTCACCGTTGTCTAACAACATGATTTCCAAGACAGGGTTGCCATACCACTCTGGTGTGGAACGTGTCCTTGTGGACCTACGAAGTTCAGTAGCAACTTGATCTGAAGTTTCATGATCATCATCAACTTCCTATCTAGTCGGTGCAGGCACCTCAGGAACATTTTCTTGAGCTGCGCCACTTACCGGTTCAAGAGGTAATACTTCATCAAGTTCTACCTTCCTCCCACTTATTTCTTTCGAGAGAAACTCTTTCTCTAGAAAGGACCCATTCTTGGCAACAAAGATCTTGCCTTCGGATCTGAGGTAGAAGGTATACCCAATAGTTTCTTTAGGGTATCCTATGAAGACGCATTTTTCCGACTTGGGATCGAGCTTTTCAGGTTGAAGTTTCTTGACATAAGCATCGCATCCCCAAACTTTTAGAAACGACAACTTAGGTTTCTTACCAAACCATAATTCATACGGTGTCGTCTCAACGGATTTCGACAGAGCCCTATTTAAAGTGAATGCGGCAGTCTCTAAAGCATAGCCCCAAAATGATAGCGGTAAATCGGTAAGAGACATCATAGATCGCACCATATCTAATAGAGTGCGATTACGACGTTCAGACACACCATTACGCTGAGGTGTTCCAGGCAGCGTGAGTTGTGAAACTATTCCACATTTTCTTAAGTGTGTGCCTGATTCGTGACTCAAGTATTCTCCCCCATGATCTGATCACAAGAACTTGATTTTCCTGTCACGTTGATTCTCAACCTCACTCTGAAATTCCTTGAACTTTTCAAAGGTTTCAGACTTGTGTTTCATTAAGTAGATGTACCCATATCTACTCAAATCATCAGTGAGGGTGAGAACATAACGATAGCCACCGCGAGCCTCAACACTCATTGGACCGCACACATCAGTATGTATGATTTCAAGTAAGTTGGTTGCTCGCTCCATTGTTCCTGAGAACGGAGTCTTGGTCATCTTACCCATGAGGCATGGTTCGCACGTGTCAAATGATTTGTAATCAAGAGACTCTAAAAGTCCATCTGCATGGAGCTTCTTCATGCGTTTGACACCTATGTGACCAAGGCGGCAGTGCCACAAGTATGTGGGACTATCATTATCAACCTTACATCTTTTGGTACTCACACTATGAATATGTGTAGCATTACGCTCGAGATTCATTAAGAATAAACCATTCACCATAGGAGCATGACCATAAAACATATCTCTCATATAAATGGAACAACCATTATTCTCGGATTTAAATGAGTAGCCATCTCGAATTAAACGAGATCCCGATACAATGTTCATGCTCAAAGCTGGCACTAAATAACAATTATTAAGGTTTAAAACTAATCCCGAAGGTAAATATAGAGGTAGCATGACGACGGTGATCACATTGACCTTGGAACCATTCCCGACGCACATCGTCACCTCGTCCTTTGCCAGTCTCCGCTTATTCCGCAGCCCCTGCTTTGAGTTACAAATGTGAGCAACTGCACTGGTATCAAATACCAAGGAGCTACTACGGGTACTAGTAAGGTACACATCAATTACGTGTATATCATATATACCTTTTGTTTTGCCGGCCTTCTTGTCCGCTAAGTATTTGGGGCAGTTCCGCTTCCAGTGACCACTTCCCTTGCAATAAAAGCACTTAGTCTCGGGCTTGGGTCCATTCTTTGGCTTCTTCCCAGTAGCTTGCTTGACGGGCGCGGCAACTCCTTTGCCGTCCTTCTTGAAGTTCTTTTTACCCTTGCCCTTTTTGAACTTAGTGGTTTTATTCACCATCAACACTTGATGTTCCTTCTTGACTTCTACCTCTGCTGATTTCAGCATAGCAAATACTTCAGGAATGGTCTTTTCCATCCCCTGCATATTGAAGTTCATCACAAAGCTCTTGTAGCTCGGTGGAAGCGACTGGAGGATTCTGTCAATGACCGCATCATCCGGGAGATTAACTCCCAGCTGAGTCAAGCGGTTATGTAACCCAGACATAGTGAGTATGTGTTCACTGACAGAACTATTTTCCTCCATCTTACAGCTAAAGAATTTGTCAGAGACTTCATATCTCTCGACCTGGGCATGAGCTTGAAAAACCATTTTCAGCTCTTCGAACATCTCATATGCTCCATGTCTCTCAAAACGCTTTTGGAGCCCCGGCTCTAAGCTGTAAAGCATGCCGCACTGAACGAGGGAGTAGTCATTAGCACGTGTCTGCCAAGCATTCATAACGTCTTGGTTCTGTGGGACAGGCGGTTCACCTAGCGGTGCTTGTAGGACATAATCTTTCTTGGAAGCTATGAGGATGATCCTCAGGTTCCAGACCCAGTCCGTATAGTTGCTGCCATCGTCTTTCAGCTTGGTTTTCTCTAGGAACGCGTTGAAGTTGAGGACAACATGGGCCATTTGATCTACAAGACATATTGTAAAGATTTTAGACTAAGTTCATGATAATTAAGTCCATCTAATCAAATTATTAAATGAACTCCCACTTAGATAGACATCCCTCCAGTCATCTAAGTATAACATGATCCGAGTTAACTAGGCCGTGTCCGATCATCACGTGAGACAGACTAGTCAACATCGGTGAACATCTTCATGTTGATCGTATCTTCTATACGACTCATGCTTGACCTTTCGGTCTTCTGTGTTCCGAGGCCATGTCTGTACATGCTAGGCTCGTCAAGTCAACCTAAGTGTATTGCTTGTGTAAATCTGTCTTACACCCATTGTATTCGAACGTTAGAATCTATCACACCCGATCATCACGTGGTGCTTCGAAACAACGAACCTTCGCAAAGGTGCACAGTTAGGGGGAACACTTTCTTGAAACTATTACGAGGGATCATCTTATTTAAGCTACCGTCGTTCTAAGCAAATAAGATGTAAAACATGATAAACATCACATGCAATCAAATAGTGACATGATATGGCCAATATCATTTGCTCCTTTGATCTCCATCTTCGGGGTTCCATGGTCATCATTGTCACCGGCATGACACCATGATCTCCATCATCATGATCTCCATCATCGTGTCTTCTTGAAGTTGTCTCGTCATCTATTACTTCTACTACTATGGCTAACGCTTTAGCAATAAAGTAAAGTAATTACATGACGTTTATGTTGACACGCAGGTCATAAATAAATAAAGACAACTCCTATGGCTCCTGCCGGTTGTCATACTCATCGACATGCAAGTCGTGATTCCTATTACAAGAACATGATCAATCTCATACATCACATATATCATTCATCATTCATCACAACCTTTGGCCATATCACATCACAAAACACTTGCTGCAAAAACAAGTTAGACGTCCTCTAATTGTTGTTGCAAGTTTTTACGTGGCTGCTATAGGTTTCTAGCAAGAACGTTTCTTACCTACGCCAAAACCACAACGTGAATTGCCAATTTCTATTTACCCTTCATAAGGACCCTGTTCATCGAATCCGATCCGACTAAAGTGGGAGAGACAGACGCCCGCCAGCCACCTTATGCAACTAGTGCATGTCAGTCGGTGGAACCGATCTCACGTAAGCGTACGTGTAAGGTTGGTTCGGGCCGCTTCATCCCACGATGCCGCCGAATCAAGATAAGACTAGTAACGGCAAGCAAATTGACAATATCAACGCCCAGAACTACTTTGTGTTCTACTCGTGCATAGTAACTACGCATAGACCTAGCTCATGATGCCACTGTTGGGGAACGTAGCAGAATTTTAAAATTTTCTACGCATCACCAAGATCAATCTATGGAGTCATCTAGCAACGAGGGAGATAGGAGTGCATCTACATACCCTTGTAGATCGCGCACGGAAGCGTTCAAGAGAACGGGGTTGATGGAGTCGTACTCGACGTGATTCAAATCACTGATGACCAAGTGCCGAACGGATAGCACCTCCGCGTTCAACACACGTACGGTTGGGAAGACGTCTCCTCCAACTTGATCCAGCAAGGGGGAAGGAGAGGTTGATGAAGATCCAGCAGCACGATGGCGTGGTGGTGGAAGCAACGGTGATCTCGGCAGGGCTTCGCCAAGCGCTGGGAGACGGAGGAGTGTCACGGGAGGGAGAGGGAGAGGCCAGAGGCTTGGGTGCACAGCCCTCCCTCCACCCCACTATATATAGGGTGCCTGGGGGGGCGCCGTTCCTAAGAGATCCAATCTCCTAGGGGGGCGGCGGCCAAAGGGGGTGCCTTGCCCCCCAAGGCAAGGGTGGCGCCCCCCACCCCTAGGGTTTCCAACCCTAGGCGCAGGGGGAGGCCCAAGGGGCGCGCACCAGCCCACTAGGGGCTGGTTCCCCTCCCACTTCATCCCATGGGGCCCTCCGGGATAGGTGGCGCCACCCGGTGGACCCCCGGGACCCTTTCGGTGGTCCCGGTACAATACCGGTGACCCCCGAAACCTTCCCGATGGCCGAAACTGGACTTCCTATATATGAATCTTTACCTCCGGACCATTCCGAAACTCCTCGTGATGTCCGGGATCTCATCCGGGACTCCGAACAACTTTCGGATTATCGTGTGCTAATATCTCTACAACCCTAGCATCACCGAACCTTAAGTGTGTAGACCCTACGGGTTCGGGAGACATGCAGACATGACCGAGTAGCCTCTCCGGTCAATAACCAACAGCGGGATCTGGATACCCATGTTGGCTCCCACATGCTCCACGATGATCTCATCGGATGAACCACGATGTCAAGGATTCAATCAATCCGTATACAATTCCCTTTGTCAATCGGTACGTTACTTGTCCGAGACTCGATCGTCGGTATCCCAATACTTTGTTCAGTCTCGTTACCGGCAAGTCACTTTACTCGTACCGTAATGCATGATCCCGTGATCAACCACTTGATCACATTGAGCTCATTATGATGATGCATTACCGAGTGGTCCCAAAGATACCTCTCCGTCATACGGAGTGACAAATCCCAGTCTCGATTCATGCCAACCCAACAGACACTTTCGGAGATACCTGTAATGTACCTTTATAGTCACCCAGTTACATTGTGACGTTTGGCACACCCAAGGTACTCCTACGGTATCCAGGAGTTGCACAATCTCATGGTCTAAGGAAATGATACTTGACATTCAGAAAAGCTACAACAAACGAACTACACGATCTTTGAGCTAAGCTTAGGATTGGGTCTTGTCCATCACATCATTCTCCTAATGATGTGATCCCATTATCAATGACATCTAATGTCCATAGTCAGGAAACCATGACTATCCTTTGATCAACGAGCTAGTCAACTAGAGGCTCACTAGGGACGTGTTGTGGTCTATGTATTCACACATGTATTACGATTTCCGGATAACACAATTATAGCATGAACAATAGACAATTATCATGAATAAAGAAATATAATAATAACCATTTTATTATTGCCTCTAGGGCATATTTCCAACTGTATCATTCATGCTAGTTTATTTCCTTTTGTGCTTTCTTCTTGTGTGTTTAATAAACCTTAAGAAAAACCAAAAAAAATTAGTTGTAGCTTTTAATTAATTTACTTTCCATGCCTGTAGTAGTAATTAAAAAGAAAACCCAAAAATATTTCCTGTTCTTCTTTTGCTTGTTGGGAGCTTTCCCGTGTAAATAGTTTTATTTCTTTTCTTCCTTTGGGGGTTCAGTAGGAGAAGACCATGATTAAATTGTTGAAGTGGCTCTTTTATGCATTATTGTTTATCTGACAAAAGAGCCCATATTGCCTTGTCTTCTCCTGTTTATTGGATGCTTGCAGATTCCAGCTTAGTCCAATGCACGTGCACTATTATTATTATTCACATCGTTCGGTCGTGCAAGTGAAAGGCAATTATGATGATATATGATGGACTGACTGAGATGAGAAAAGCTGGTATGAACTCGAACTCTTTTGTTTTTGTAAATATGATTAGTTCATCGTTCCTGATTCAGCCTATTATGAATAAACATGTTTGCAATGACAACTAGAGATCATAGTTTCTTATGACATGCTTGATTAGCTATGAGTTATAATGGTTTACCTTGTGTGCCAACATGCTATTAAAATGGTTATGATGTGGTATGATAGGGTGGTATCCTCCTTTGAATGATTTAAGTGACTTGACTTGGTGCATGTTCATGCATGTAGTTGAAACAAAATCAACATAGCATTCACGATATTTATGTTCATGGTGGATTATATCCTACTCATGCTTGCATTCGGTGTTGATTAATTTTAATGCATGTTCATGACTGTTGTCGCTCTCTAGCTGGTCGCTTCCCAGTCTTTTGCTAGCCTTCACCTGTACTAAGCGGGAATACTGCTGGTGTATCCAATCCCTTAAACCCCAAAGTTATTCCACATGAGTCCACTATACCTACCTATATATGGTATCTATCTGCCGTTCCAAGTAAATTTGTATGTGCCAAACTCTAAACCTTCAAATAAATATCTTGTTTTGTATGCTCGAATAGCTCATGTATCAACTAGGGTTGTCTGTATCTTCCATGTTAGGCGAGTTATTCTCAAGAGGAGTGGACTCCGCTCCTCACTCATGAGATAAATGGCTGGTCACCGAGATGCCCAGTCCCATGCTTTATGCATAGTAAATCAAAATAATTACAAACAAAACTCCCCCTGGGACTCTTGTTAGTTGGAGGCACTCGTTGTTTTGAGCAAGCCATGGATTGATGCTTGTTGGTGGAAGGGGGAGTATAAACTTTACCATTCTGTTTGGGAACCGCCTATAATGTGTGTAGCATGGAAGATATCGCCATCTCTTGGTTGTTATGTTGACAATGAAAGCATACTTGTCGGTGTCAAAACCGGCGGATCTCGGGTAGGGGGTCCCGAACTGTGCGTCAAGGCCGGATGGTAACAGGAGACAAGGGACATGATGTTTTTACCCAGGTTCGGGCCCTCTCGATGGAGGTAATACCCTACTCCTGCTTGATTAATATTGATGATATGGGTAGTACAAGAGTAGATCTACCACGAGATCAAGGAGGCTAAACCCTAGAAGCTAGCCTATGGTATGATTGTTGTATATGGAGTTGATCGCCTACGGACTACAACCCCCCGGTTTATATAGACACCGGATAGGGTTAGGGTTACACAGAGTCGGTTACAATGGTAGGAGATCTTGAATATCCGCATCGCCAAGCTTGCCTTCCACGCCAAGGAAAGTCTCATCCGGACACGGGACGAAGTCTTCAATCTTGTATCTTCATAGTCCAGGAGTCCGGCTGAAGGTATAGTCCGGCTACCTGAACACCCCCTAATCCAGGACTCCCTCAGTAGCCCCCGAACCAGGCTTCAATGACGAGAGTCTGGCGCGCAGATTGTTCGGCATTGCAAGGCGGGTTCTTCTCCAAATCCTGTGTACCTGTAGGAATAATGTCCGATTTTTGTAATGTAGTGCTCCTCGGCTTCCACGCCCAATAATGGTCGTCTTCCATGTGTCAAACGAATGCGAAAAGCCGGGGCGTTTTTACATCCACACCCCCAGCCGTATAAACGAGCCGCCTATTTAACAGGATGGGGATTTAGGTCCAAACCACATCTTCTCCTTTCCGCGAGTTATCATTAGAGCGCTTCCAGCAAAGGTCCATTCCAACATGACCAGCCGCCGCAGCTCCTCCCCTCGCCCCTCCAGTCCCAAACCCGGGGACTGGGAGAGTTGCACCATCCCGCATAGTGAGTTAGTGTCGCTTTAGGCCAAGGGATTTCTCCCTCAGGCATACATGGTCCCGGTCCGAGCCGGTCTCGCCACCTACAATGGCGGAAAACAAGCGGAGAGCACCCCCAATCCTTCTAAAGGAGAGCGGGTGTGCCTCGTCCCCTATCTAATAAGGGGACTGGGATTTCCAATTCACCCATTTCTCCGCGGGCTTCTGGAGTTCTACGGCCTCCAGTTGCACAATCTCACGCCCGCCTCCGTATTACATATTGCGGGTTTCGTTGCCCTTTGTGAGCTATTTTTAGGCGTTGAGGCTCATTTCGCGCTGTGGAAGAGGTTATTCTGCCTGGTGCCCCATTCTCAAGAGGGGTCTATATACCAAGTGGGCGGAGCCGAAGTATGGCGCATCGCCGGGACCGGATAACTATCCGGAACCCCAAAGAAGGCGTCCGAGGACTGGCCTTCGGAATGGTTTTACATAGATGACGTCCCGCTACCGGACCCTATCCGGGTCGGTCTCCCTTAGTTCAACAGTGCTCCATTGAAGAAATGCTTGAGCTGGCGTCCGCGGAGCTCTTAGAGAGAAAACGACAGAGACGTCCTTTACCTGATGGGCCGGATAAGACTGTTGGCTCATTCCGGACTAACCATGATTGGAGTCATGGCCGCATGCATTATGCGGGGGGTGCAGCCGCTTCAATATAGAGGCCACCCCATGTGGGATTTCAACGGGGAGGATGACGCCACCCGTTACGGTCGTAAGGGGCCGGCCTCAGCCGCCGCCCTAATAAAGATCTTATCCTCTTTGTACAAGGGAGAAAAGGAGGAATTCCTCCGCGTCAACCTGTGGGTCGGATTCACTATGTACGATCCTCCAAGTTGGGTAAGTGAACAATTGCGCTTGCCCGTTTGTTTTATACTCCCACGGTTAGATATGTAGTCTAACGACTTCAATGCAGGAACTGCGACAGGAGGTAAAGGATATAAACAGCCGCCCTCCACAGCCCGAGGACCCAGAACGGTCCCTCGATCCGGACTCCGAAGAGGATCCGGACATATCGGTGGAGCTTATCGACGGGGTGTTCCATCAGCTAAGCAAGGACAATACCTTGGTAGCCATTACGGCTGATTACCCAAGGTTAATCCCGGCCTCCCAGGTGACAAAAACCGGAATCTCATTCCCTTGAGAGAGATTCCATTCTCACGTATTCCGGTGTTTCTGACGACAACCGTGTTTTGCAGGGGAGATTTCCGAGGCGGGAGGCCGAATCTGCGGCGGCTAGCCAACGAGGGGCCGTAGGCCCCCGTGGGGCAAAAAGGAATGTAGTCCGGACTGAGATGCCAGCGCAAAGGTATAGCGCACCCTCTGTTTCCCTGGTGTTATTCTGTCAGGGCATATTAACGTTCGTGCTATCTTCAGAACGAAGAGACCTCGCCGGACTACATCCGGAGAGGTTGCCAATCGCGCCTCCACCAGCCAGGCTCCAACGTCTGGCCAGGAAGCGGAGGCGAGCACAAGGCGCGCACCAGACGCTCCTCCGATAGAGGATGCGGATAGGCTGTCTGCCACCAATTCTAAAGTGGAGAGTGCCATGAACCACAGGTGTCGCCGAACAGTTCTACGTGACGCTTGTTTCTCCCAAGAGGCTTTAGATGCCTTTAATTCGGGAGATGCGTACCTCCGTGCCGCTCAAAATGGTTTAGCCAGAGCCACGGAGCAGTATGTAAAAGACATACGGGTAAGAAAATTTTGGTCAAATATATATATATACCAGTAGCCCCCGAGACTTGAAACAGTTAGATCAACTGATTTAAGGATCATTTAATATGCAGGTTCTTACAGAGAAGAATACCGTACTGTCCCAGGAGTTGGAAAAGTGCAAGGCCCAACTAGAGGCCGCACTAGCCGCAGCAGGGGAGCCCAAAGAGACCCCCTCAGGTAAGATACACTTCGAAAGATTAGTATTGTGCGGTGTGGGTGCAAATCTGACAAATCATATTACAGATGGCGCCGGACTCGACCCGGAAGAGCAACAAGTCTTACGCCGGCTAAAGGCCGGTGAGAGTACGTTGACAAAGGTGAGGCGAGAGAAGAATGATCTTCAGGATGCCAACACCAAGCTGGACGTCAAACTTAAAGATGTTCGTGGCCAGCTGTCGGACTCCACGAAGGAGAATCAGCGGCTTCGATGCGGCATATTTAGTAAGTGCTTGAACGAACTTTGAAAAAAGAGTTCGGCGAGGAAGTCGACTAACAGAGTAATGTCTGTAGGTATGCTCACAGGTCGTCCTGCAGAGGAGATGCCCGGTTCTATGGGTGACCTTCTTCCCGAACTCTTGCAACTGCACGAGCGAATTCGGCAGGCGATGCGAGGCGTTGCCCAAGCCTTATGGTCTGCCCACTCCATGCCCGAGGGCCTTGGAGAGCTTGCGGAGAAGCTGAAGGGAGCTCGGCGGCGCTTTCGGTTGTGGAAGATATCGGCCTGCCAACAAGGCGCTAGGGAGGCCTGGGCCATGGTGAAGACCCGTTTTACGAAGTCTGACCCAAACCACATGGCCGAGGTCGGACCAGTGGGGCCTGACAGGAAGGAGATCCCTGTAAGCTTAGTATACGGCCAAGTAGAGTTGGCCGCGAAGTATTCCCAGTAGGACTGTAAATTAGACAGCCTGTTAGATGGTATAGAAGAGGAATATAATCAGTCAGAATGACTATGTAATTTTGAATTGACATGTGTAATGCCTTCTAGCCAGATTGTAGATCGTTTGTCGTTGCCAACCTTTTCGCTTCAACCTCGGGACCTGACGGTCCGGAGTGTGTCCGAATACCATAGCGGTTATATAAGAACCGGGGTATGCATGAAGACCAGGCATAGGGGTCATTAGTGCTTTATCAGACAAGTGCCCAACTAGTTATGTTATATTACATGGTTAGTAAGAAACATCTTCCAGAGAGAATAGTTCCGTTAGGGGTTCCTTTCGCTGGGAGGCATGCCCTAAAGTGCATGTCCGGACTGGGTGAAAAAACGCAGAAAAAAGCATCTGGGGTGCATAAAATGGGTAAAAAGATCATCTTTTATTTCACCGACCGGATATTCCCTTAAGAACGCTAGCTTTCGGCTTCACCCAGTCTGAGGTACACATCCGGCTGACCCGGCAGTAACAATCGTAGAGGTGCTCCCTTTACCGCCTAGCTGAACAATCGGGAACGTAGGGGTAAGCACAGGAGCCAGGCAACCCAGCTTGGCCAAAACTTAAGTCATATCGATGCATATGATGGTGAAGAAAAAGGTACATGCAGAAGTTTGACGCATGTGTTGGGCGTGAAGCCCGTATAAATAAGCTTCTGTTAAAGAAGCCCCCAGGTTTAATGAGCGCGAGTGGCGCGTCACTAGATGAGCCTTTAAGGGACAGAGTCTGGCGCTAGGCATAGAATCTTCGGAGACAGGTGGCGTTCCACGGGTTCGGCTCGACTCGGTTATCCGACGCATCTCGCAGGCGGTATGCCCCACCAGTCAGGACTTGGTTGATTATGAATGGACCTTCCCACTTGGGCTTGAGTTTGTCCTTTTTCTTATCCGGCGGACGTAGAACTAGTTCTCCAACATTGTAATTTTTGGCCCGTACTTCTCTGCTTTGATATCTTCGGGCCTGCTGTTGATAAAATGCGGAACGGGCTTTTGCCACGTCACGCTCCTCCTCCAAGGCGTCCAAGTTGTCCTGCCGATCGAGCTCGGCTTCTCTTTCTTCGTACATGCGCACTCTAGGTGAGTCATGAATTATGTCGCAGGGCAGAACTGCCTCTGCGCCGTACACCATAAAAAATGGTGTGTATCCGGTGGTGCGATTTGGCGTGGTCCGCAGCCCCCAGAGCACGGAGTCGAGCTCCTCTACCCAGTGCGTGTTAGATTCCTTGAGGGAGCGCACCAGTCTGGGTTTTATGCCGCTCATGATAAGACCATTTGCGCGTTCGACCTGGCCGTTGGTTTGTGGGTGATAGACGGAAGCATAATCGAGCTTGATGCCCATGTTTTTGCACCAGAGTTTTACCTCGTCGGTGGTAAAGTTTATACCGTTATCGGTTATGATGCTGTGGGGGACGCCATAACGGTGTACAACCCCGGATATGAAGTCTATCACAGGTCCGGATTCGGCCGTTTTAACAGGCTTGGCTTCTATCCATTTGGTGAACTTATCCACCATGACCAGTAAGTATTTTTTCCTATCGGTCCCACCTTTAAGGGGTCCGACCATGTCAAGCCCCCAGACCACAAAAGGCCAGGTGATGGGTATAGTTTGGAGTGCGGTGGGTGGCATATGGCTTTGGTTGGAAAAAAGTTGGCAACCAGCGCATCGTTGGACTAGGTCCTGAGCATCTGCCTGGGCTGTCGGCCAATAAAAGCCTGTACGGAAAGCCTTGCTAACAAGGGACCGAGCAGTGGCGTGGTGACCACCGAGTCCGGCATGAATTTCAGCCAGAAGGTTCCGCCCTTCCTCTTCGGAGATGCACCTTTGAAGGACTCCGGTAGTGCTTTTCTTATAAAGCTCTCCCTCATGGACTCTATAGGCTTTAGATCGCCGCACTATGCAGCGGGCCTCGTTTTGGTCCTCCGGGAGTTCCTGCCTAGTAAGGTAGGCTAGGAGTGGTTCTGTCCACGGGGCGATAACCGCCATTATTACATGGGCTGAAGGTGTAATTTCATTGGCAGAGCCTCCAATTGTGTCAGATTGTTCGGCGTCGAGTGGTGCGGCTGGGTCCGGGCTGTTATTTGCGGGTTCCCCCTCCCATGCTACGGATGGCTTGAACAATCTTTCCAAAAAGATGTTGGGGGGACTGCATCGCGCTTTGCTCTGATGCGTGCCAGGACGTCCGCTGCTTGATTGTTTTCTCGGGCTATATGGTGAAACTCCAGCCCTTCGAACCGAGCTGACATTTTTAGGACGGCGTTGCGGTAAGCTGCCATTTTTGGGTCCTTGGCGTCGAAGTCTCCATTTATTTGGGATATCGCGAGGTTTGGATCCCCGCGTACCTCTAGGCGCTGGATACCCATGGATACTGCTATCCGGAGACCATGTAGGAGGGCCTCGTATTCGGCTGCATTGTTGGAATTCGTGTACATGATCTGGAGCACATATTGGACTGTGTCTCCTGTGGGGGACGTCAGGACGACGCCAGCCCCTAGTCCTGCCAACATTTTGGAGCCGTCGAAATGCATAATCCAGTTTGAATATGTGCCGTACTCTTTAGGGAGCTCGGCCTCCGTCCATTCTGCGACGAAGTCGGCCAAAACTTGCGATTTAATAGCTCACCGTGGCTTATAGGTTATATCGAACGGGAGAAGCTCGATGGCCCATTTTGCAATCCGGCCCGTTGCATCGCGGTTGTTGATAATATCGTTGAGTGGTACTTCCGAGGCTACTATTATGGAACACTCTTGAAAGTAGTGCCGTAGCTTCCGGGATGCCATGAATACCGCGTATGCAATCTTTTGATAATGCGGGTACCGTGATTTGCATGGAGTGAGGACAGTGGACACGTAGTAGACCGGCCTTTGAAGGGGGAATTTGTGTCCATCCATTTCCCGCTCGACAACGAGCACTGCGCTGACAACTTGATGTGTTGCTGCAATGTACAATAACATTGGTTCGCCGGTGTTCGGCGCGGCCAGGACTGGGTTTGTTGCCAATATGGCTTTTATTTCATCAAGTCCGGCCGTGGCGGCATCCGTCCACTTGAAGTGTTCGATGCGCCGAAGGAGGCGATAGAGGGGTAGTGCCTTTTCTCCCAAGCGGGAGATGAAGCGGCTTAAAGCTGCCACGCATCCAGTTAATTTTTGTATTTGTTTGAGGTGCTTTGGGATATCCAATTGTGACAAAGCTCGGATCTTGGCTGGATTTGCTTCAATTCCTCTACCGGATACAATGAAGCCCAAGAGCTTTCCGGCTGGAACGCCGAAGATGCATTTTTCCGGGTTGAGCTTGATGTCATATTTTCGGAGGTTATCGAATGCAAGCCTCAAGTCATCTACTAGAGATTCGACATGTCTTGATTTGACGACCACATCATCCACATACGCCTCCACTGTTTTGCCGATATGGTTTGCCAGACATGTCTGGATCATGCGCTGATATGTTGCGCTGGCGTTTTTCAGCCCGAAGGGCATTGTGTTGAAGCAGAATGGGCCGTATGGTGTGATGAATGCTGTTGCGGCTTGGTCTGATTCTGCCATCTTGATTTGATGGTAACCAGAGTATGTGTCGAGGAAACACAATGAATCGTTTCCTGTGGTGGCATCGATAATTTGATCGATACAGGGGAGGGGGAAGGGATCCTTTGGGCAAGCCTTGTTGAGGTCTTTAAAATCGACACGCAGGCGCCAGGATTTGCCCTTCTTTGGTACCATCACCAGGTTTGCTAGCCAGTCCGGATGTTTTATGTCTCTAATGAATCCGGCCTCCAATAGCTTGGCTAGCTCCTCTCCCATAGCCTGTCTCTTGGGTTCGGAAAAAGCCGAAGGGCTTGTTTGATAGGTTTGAATCCTTTTAGGATATTTAAGCTGCGTTCGGCCAGCCTGCGTGGGATCCCTGGCATGTCTGAAGGGTGCCAGGCGAAAATGTCCCAGTTCTCTCGTAGGAACTCTCGCAGTGCGGCGTCTACATCAGGGTTCAGTCGTGCCCCGATGGAAGCTGTTTTATTGGGGTTCGTTGGATGGACCTGGAATTTGACTATTTCGTCAGCTGGCTTGAAGGATGTGGATTTGGATCTCTCGTCGAGTATCACATCATCCCTGTTAACCGTGGAGCGCAGCGCAGTCAGTTCCTCGGCCGCTAAGGCTTCGGATAGTGCCTCAAGGGCTAATGCGGCCGTCTTGTTTTCGGCGCGGAGTGCTATGTCTGGATCACTAACTAGAGTGATAATTCCGTTCGGCCCGGGCATCTTAAGCTTCATGTACCCGTAATGGGGTATTGCTTGGAAGATTGTGAATGCTTCCCGCCCTAGTAAAGCGTGATATCCGCTTTTGAACGGGGCCAATTGAAGCGTGACTTCTTCGGACCTGTAATTATCCGGCGTGCCGAACACCACATCTAGTGTGATTTTTCCTGTGCAGCGCGCTTCCCGAGTGGGGATTATTCCTCTAAAGGTTCTGCTGCTTCACTCGATGCGTTTCCAGTCTATTTCCATTTTTCAAAGGGTTTCCTCATAAATGAGGTTTAGTCCGCTGCCTCCATCCATGAGCATCTTGGTGAGGCGAAAGCCGTCCACTATGGGACTGAGGACCAATGCGGCTGGTGCTCAGGCTGTTCGGAATCTAGGTTCATCACTTGCGTTGAAGGTAATAGCAGTGTCGCTCCATGGATTTATTGTTGCAACTTTATAGACTTCGGCGAGGCTATGGAGTGTTCTTTTTCGCATATTGTTTGATGGAAAGTCTCGAAGACTGTGAGAACGGTACTGGTGTCCTCGGGCTGGCTTTCTGCGGCCTCCAGAATTAAGAGGTCCTCGCCAATTTTGGCTACCTGCCGAAGTATCCAACATGCTCTAAGGCTGTGAGCTGGTGTGGCATCCTCTGTACTGTGAATTCTACAGGGTCCATCAAGCCACCTTTCCAGTACGGTTCCATGCCCTGTAGAGGGTTTTGGCTTTTTGGTGTTTATCCCGGGTGTCCTATGATGATGCACCCTCTTAGTTCAGACGGGATTACTATTCAAGGCCGGATTATCCCAAAATTTTGTTTTGGTTTTCCAGGCGCTTTCCATCGCACAGTATTTTTGTACTATGGACGCCAAGTCAGCGAAGCGTGTGATATCACGATGACTTACGGCGTTAAGGATTCTCTCGTCCGTGCAATTACTGCAGAAAATTGAGATTGCGTCTCCCTCGCGGCAATCCTTTATCCTGTTCATAACCAGGAGGAATCTGGCCCAGTAATGATGTACTGTTTCCTCGGGCCTCTGCCTGATTTGGGAGAGATCGCTTATGTTCGGGTGGGCGGGTGTCGTTGAATCTGAAACCTCACCCAATCCAAGATTCGGAGGCCGAAGAGTTTCCGAACTCTAAAGTTCGGATTCTTGGATGTTGTCCAATGAATCTAGCCCGTTGCCTGATCCTAAGCTTAGGTCTTGAGTTACATCCTCCCCTCCACGGGTATCCGGCTTGGAGGGGTCGGGAATTCGGATGTAGCTAGTCCTTAAAATAGATGAAGGGTCGCCGCACTGCGCCTCTACCACGGCAACGCGGTGGGTGACTTGGGGAGAGTTAATTTCTCTTAGATTGGGTTTAAGCCCAACCTGGTCATAATCCGTAGCGACCCTTCATCTATTTGATCTAGCTGCTCGACGAGCTCCGAGCTAACGTGTAGGTTGCTTTTGATGACCCGAGAGGTCACCGTCGGTGCAACAGCCGAACAGGCGGTCATGAGGAAACCACCTAGCCGGAGAGTTTGGCCGACAGCCAAGGCTCCCTTAGCAATGACGCCGTCTTTAAAGACGGGAGGAGGCATCCTTCCTGATTGCGACGGCACAGAGGAACTCTCAATGAAAGCACCAATGTCGGTGTCAAAACCGGCGGATCTCGGGTAGGGGGTCCCGAACTGTGCGTCAAGGCCGGATGGTAATAGGAGACAAGGGACACGATGTTTTTACCCAGGTTCGGGCCCTCTCGATGGAGGTAATACCCTACTCCTGCTTGATTAATATTGATGATATGGGTAGTACAAGAGTAGATCTACCACGAGATCAAGGAGGCTAAACCCTAGAAGCTAGCCTATGGTATGATTGTTGTATATGGAGTTGATCGCCTACGGACTACAACCCCCCGGTTTATATAGACACCGGATAGTGTTAGGGTTACACAGAGTCGGTTACAATGGTAGGAGATCTTGAATATCCGCATCGCCAAGCTTGCCTTCCACACCAAGGAAAGTCTCATCCGGACACGGGACGAAGTCTTCAATCTTGTATCTTCATAGTACAGGAGTCCGGCTGAAGGTATAGTCCGGCTACCCGAACACCCCCTAATCCAGGACTCCCTCAATACCGCTCAAAATATTATTCACCTCTATTTCAAAACCGAGCTCTAGCACCTCTACAAATCCCTGCTTCCCTCTGTGAAGGGCCTATCTATTTACTTTTATGTTGAGTCATCATCCTCTTATTAAAAAGCACAAGTTAGAAAGCACCACTGTCATTTGCATTCATTACTGTTAGTTTACATTGAGTATGACTTGACTGGATCTCTTTTACCATGAATTACAATGTCTAGTCAGTCCTTGGTCTTTAATGGTGCTCTGCATTTATGTTTTGCGGTCTCAGAAAGGGCTAGCGAGATACCATCTTGTTATATCATATTATGATTGTTTTGAGAAAGTGTTGTCATCCGAGATTTATTATTATGGCTCGCTAGTTGATTATGCTATTGTTATGAGTAAACTTGAGACCTATGTGTTATTGCGAATGTGGTTAGTTATAATCTTTGCTGAAAACTTGAATGCTGGCTTTACATATTTACAACAAGAAGAGCAAACCGAGTATGTAAAAGTTTTTCTTTATCACTTTTAGTTTGTCAACTGAATTTCTTGAGGACAAGCAAAGGTTTAAGCTTGGGGGAGTTGATACGTCTCCAATGTATCTACTTTTCCAAACACTTTTGCCCTTGTTTTGGACTCTAACTTGCATGATTTGAATGGAACTAACCCGGACTGACGTTGTTTTCAGCAGAATTACCATGGTGTTATTAATGTGCAGAAGCAAACGTTCTCGGAATGACCTGAAACTTCACGGAGCCACTTTTCAGAAAATAAGAAAAATACCTGCAAAAGATGAAGGCCAGGGGGCCCATCACCTTGCCATGAGGGTGGGGGGCGCGCCCCCCTACCTCGTGGGCCCCCTATTGCGTCTCCGACTCCAACTCCACCTCCATATATTGAGTTTCGGGGAGAAAAAATCAGGGAGAAGAAATTATCGCGTTTTACGATACGGAGCCGCCGCCAAGCCCTAAAACCTCTCTGGAGGGCTAATCTGGAGTCCGTTCGGGGCTCCGGAGAGGGGAATCCGTCGCCATCATCATCATCAACCATCCTCCATCACCAATTTCCTGATGCTCACCGCCGTGCGTGAGTAATTCCATCATAGGCTTGCTGGACGGTGATGGGTTGGATGGGATCTATCATGTAATCGAGTTAGTTTTGTTAGGGTTTGATCCCTAGTGTCCACTATGTTCTAAGATTGATGTTGCTATGACTTTGCTATGCTTAATGCTTGTCACTAGGGCCTGAGTGCCATGATTTCAGATCTGAATCTATTATGTTTTCATCAATATATGAGTGTTCTTGATCCTATCTTGCAAGTCTATAGTCACCTATTATGTGTTATGATCCGTTAACCCCGAAGTGACAATAATCGGGATACTTACCGGTGATGACCGTAGTTTGAGGAGTTCATGTATTCACTATGTGTTAATGCTTTGTTCCGGTTCTCTATTAAAAGGAGGCCTTAATATCCCTTAGTTTCCGTAAGGACCCCGCTGCCACGGGAGGGTAGGACAAAAGATGTCATGCAAGTTCTTTTCCATAAGAACGTATGACTATGTTCGGAATACATGCCTACATTATATCAATGAACTGGAGCTAGTTCTGTGTCACCCTAGGTTATGACTGTTACATGATGAACCGCATCTGGCATAATTCTCCATCACTGATCCATTGCCTATGAGCTTTCCATATATTGTTCTTCGCTTATTTACTTTCCCGTTGCTATTGCTATCATCACTACAAAATACCAAAAACATTACTTTTACTGTTGTTACCTTTTGTTACCGTTATCACTACTATCATATTACTTTGCTACTGCACACTTTGCTGCAGATATTAAGTTTCCAGGTGTGGTTGAATTGACAACTCAGCTGCTAATACTTGAGAATATTCTTTGGCTCCCCTTGTGTCGAATCAACAAATTTGGGTTGAATACTCTACCCTCGAAAACTGTTGCGATCCCCTATACTTGTGGGTTATCAGTCTTCAACGCATGCACTACGGCAGCCAACTCCAAATCATGTGTGGCATAATTTAACTCATGCGGTTTCAGTTGTCGCGAGGCATATGAAACAACTCTTCTGTCCTGCATCAGTACTCCTCCAAGTCCTAAGCGAGAGGCGTTGCAATACACTTGGAAATCCTTGTGTATATCTGGCAGAATCAGTACTGGGGTTGTAGTTAGACGTTTATTTAACTCCTGAAAACTCGCTTCACATTCTTCTGTCCATTTAAATTTGGTATCCTTCTTCAATAGCTCTATCATTGGCTTCGCAATCTTGGAAAAAATCTCAATGAATCTCCGGTAGTATCTTGTGAGTCCAAGAAAACTGCAGATCTCGCTAACTGAAGTGGGTGCCAACCATTCAGTGACTGACTGAACCTTGGTGGGGTCTACTGCTATACCTTCTCCTGATATAACACGTCCAAGGAATCCAACTTCTTTCAACCAAAACTCACATTTGCTGAACTTGGCATACAACTGATGTTCCCTGAGTTTCTCGAGAACTAAACGCAAATGCTCCTTGTGCTCCTCTTCATTCTTCGAGTATACCATTATATCATCAATGAACACCACAACAAACTTATCCAAATATTCCATGAACACTTTGTTCATCATGCTCATGAAATAGGCAGGGGCGTTAGTCAGTCCAAATGACATGACCGTATACTCATATAACCCGTACCTTGTGGTAAATGCGGTTTTAGGTATATCCTTCTCCCGGATCTTCAGCTGGTGATATCCTGATCGCTGATCAATCTTCGAAAACACCTTAGCTCCTTGCAACTGGTCAAACAAATCATTGATCATCGGTAGTGGATATTTGTTCTTGATCGTCACCTCATTCAACGCACGATAATCAACAACCATCCTTAGAGACTTATCCTTCTTCTCAACCAAAAGCACTGGGGCTCCCCATGGTGATGAACTCCGTCGGATGTAACCTTTCTCCAATAACTCCTTGATCTGCTTCTTAATCTCCTCCAAATCATTTGGGGGCATCCGGTAGGGTCCCTTTGATATTGGCCATGTACCTGGCAATAGCTCTATCAAAAACTCGATGTCTCGATCCGGTGGCATGCCTGGTAACTCCTCTGGAAAAACATCTGGGTAATCCTTCACTACAGGCACTTCCTCCCGAACAACTCCCCTGAGGGTAGTTACTTGGCTCCTCCTAGGCGCATGCCTTGATACATACTTGATCATTTTTCCCTCTGGGGTGGTGAGATAAATCGACTTACTAGCACATTCAATGCTTCCTCCATACTTTGACATCCAGTCCATGCCTAATATCACATCCAATCCTTGTGACTCCAAAATTATTAGGTCTGACGGGAAAACATGGCTACCAATGGTTAAGGGTATCCGGTCGCACCATCGGCTAGCCATATACTCTGCTCCAGGTGTACTTACTAACAGAGGGATCCTAAGGGCTTGGGTTGGTAGTTTAAACTTATCCACGAATTCCCTTGATATGTATGAATGTGATGCACCAGTATCAAAAAGAATAAGGGCGGTAAAAGACTTAACAAAAAACTTACCGATAACTACGTCTGGCTGCCCTTCAACCTCCTCCACGTTAACGTGGTTCACTTGTCCTTTGTTGAATAGATTGGGCTTCTTCCCAGCGCTCCCATTACCGTTTCCATTCTTCGCTTCAGGGCACTCCGTGGCATAGTGTCCAGTCTTCCCGCACTTGAAGCAAGTAATGTGACTTAGGTGTCTCTTGGCGGGTGTGGCTGGATTGGAGCGGTTCTGATTGTTGCTTACTCTGTTCCCAGTCCCATTCTTGGAACCATTGTGGTTATGCAAACTTCCTCCATTGTGGTTATGGCTTCCATGGTTATGAACAAGTCCTCCCGAGTTCGGGGTTAGACGAGGTTTCTGCTGGGCTCCTGAGTTGTACCTTCCTTGTCCATACTTCCTTTTGCGGCTCTCAATTTGCTGGTGCTTCCCTTCAATCATAAAAGCCTTGTCTACCAACTCCTGGTAGTTGTTAAATGTTGCCACCATCAATTTCATGCTCATCTCATCGTTCAGCCCTTCCATAAACTTCTCCTGCTTCATGGCATCTATGGCCACATCATCAGGGGCATAACGAGACAGCTTACTAAATTCATCCACGTACTGCCCCACAGTACGGTTCCCTTGGCGCAAGTTGTGAAACTCACGCTTCTTCATGCTCATAGCTCCCGTTGAGACATGGGCGGTGCGGAATGCTTGCTGAAACTGATCCCATGTAACAGTGGCTATAGGGTAGGTGACTGTGTAATTCTCCCACCATGAGGCTGCTGGTCCATCCAACTGATGTGCGGCAAAACACACCTTCTCAGCATATGTACATCCTGAAGTGGTTAACTCCCTTCCAATCCTGCGGAGCCAATCATCAGCCACTTTCGGCTCGGTGCTACTGGAAAACACCGGCGACTGCAACCTCAGAAAGCGGGCTAAGTTGTCAACTGGTGGTGGTGGTGGGTTGTTGTTGTTGTTGCCTTGGTTCTGAACTAACAACTGCATCAGTGTATTTTGCTGCTGGATCAACTGAGTGAGCTCCGGTGGGAAAGTAAATCCGGGGTCACATCTCGGAGGCATCTGAGGGTTTAGAGGGAAGAGAATAGAATAGAATGAGGTCTAGTGAGAAAAACACTACCCATATGCACATGAGACAAACACAATCATTTCACTCAATCAATGAAACAAGGGTATACAATCGATCTAACTATAGTTGCAGAAGTGCTCGGACTATACTATATACATGGTGGAATACTACTACTGATGTGGTGGTCTACTAGAAATATTGATCGGCCGAAGACTCCATGATGTCTGCTCCAGCTTCGTCTTCATAGTAATCATCGCTATCATCGGGGTCCGAGTTGGTGTCATCGATGATGATGTAGTCCTCAGAACGAATCTCTTTGGGTTCATCGTCTTCTCCTCCTGGCGCGGGGTCTCCCATGAATACTCCTAGCTTCATTTCCAGATCGTCATTCTTCTCCACTAGTACGATGATTTCCTCCTCATAATCTTCACGTGTAGCCTTGAGTTCTTCCTCTAGTTCCGTGATCCTTGTCATCGCCTTCTTCAAATCTATCATGCCTGTGCACAGCTGGTTCTCCCGGCAATGAATGTGCTGGTTTAACTCCTGGATGAAAGCTGCGATTGATTTATCCTTCCTGGTGTTGATCATCTCTCATTGCTCATCTCGGCGCCCACAAATCTGGTAGATAGTATCCTTAAGCTCCTTATGGTAAACTTCTCCATAGTGATGTGAGCTGCCATACTCTTTCCTAAACTCCAGGTTGGTGCATCAAAGGAAAACTCTATGGGCTTAGTGACTGGCGCGAATGTCCTTCCTGGAACTTGAACTTGAATCATCCATCGTTCCTCTTCTAGTAGAGTGGCGTTGTAAGTCCCGGTGAAGCTTGGTATTCCAATGTTTAGGTACTTAGTGACTTCCTTCAAGTGTCGTCCAAAAGGTGCTTCTTCATCCGGTTGTGCAAACTTGTTCATTGCGTCCGCCATCCTAAAGAGTAGAAAATGGAGAGGAGTCAGAAATGAGAAGAGAATAATGATCTAGGGCTTTAGCTTAGTGGTCGTGTCCTACACTCAGCGTGTGCTCTGATACCATCTTGTAGCGTCCCGACCTTAAATGGTCAAGTCTCTGTGCTTCGGTGTCATCCCTGGATCGGTAATGCTCACACACACAGTACTTGAAGAATTTATAATAGAGTAGCAATCACACACTTATTACATCGAATGTCTCAAAGGAGAACTTATTACAATAGATATGGCTTAAGGCCATCTAATACGATAATAGCGGAAGGCTGGGAAGATAAAGTGAGTCCATCAACTCCAACGGCGTAGCTGAGCTGCACGGCAACGACCTAACCAACCTTACTCCTTGTCTGAAAAGTCTGCAACATAATATGTTGCAACCCGAAAACAGGCCAACACATGGACTGGCAAAATAACACAGTAGAGCAAGAACTGAATAATGCTATCACTACATGCATATTTGGCTGGTGGAAAGCTCTATGGTTAAAGTTTTTGTGAAAAGCCAATTTTTTCCTACAACAAAGGAATAGATTTTATTTAAGTATCATGGTAGTTGAAACATCATTGAGAAGGTTCCTCCAACTCAATCCCAATTAAAAGTAATTATCAACCCAACAATATTAATTTAGAGTGATGAGATACATACGATAATCCAAGTACTAGATACTCAAGATGTCCATAACCGGGGACACGGTAACCATGATTAGTTTGTACACTCTGCGGAGTTTTGCGCACTTTTCCCCACAAGACTCGATCTCCTCCGTTGGATTTATCACACTACATGGTGTTTGAGAAACGGATGACCGAGACACAGTCTTTCAGAAGCATTAGCTCTAACCCCGGGTAGACAGTACCAACCTACATCCCTCTACATCTGCTAGCCTACCACTGGAAGAGGTCATGCAACTTACTCAACTATGCTAGAGCCCATAATAGCTTGTGGCTGCACACGGAAGTTTCTAGCATGAAATATCTCAGTTCCCCTTTGAGCCTGGGTAGCGGACCTTAGGATTATCACATGGGTACTCCGGGATATCCTAGGACAACACTGGATTCTCCAGGTGCCCGACAAGCAATCCACCTAGATGTGTACTAAATTTGCCACCTTAAGTTGAACCATTAATTAACAATCTCACATCTGTCATGGATTCACTCACCCAAACCACGTCTATGAGCATAGCATAGCAATATAAGCAATACGTAGAAGTAACCCCCAAGGGTTTGATAATAACAGGGCAATAGGTTCTACCTCATCAACTACTTCCCAATCTCACATGTTATCAAGTCCTAACCATGCAATGTTTGAGGGTTGAAACTAATGCATAAAAACTGGGTGATAAAGGGATATGATCAAAGTGTTACTTGCCTTGCTGATGATCCGCAAAACCTAGAGACTCGTAGTAGCATGCTTCGCACTCCGGGTGTTCTATCGCGAACAAACAATAGCATACATAAGCAATCAAGAAAAGAAGCACGGGTAAAACACGAATAAGAAGATCTAACCAGAAAGTTCAACTTAAGAACTCCGGTTTGCAAAAAGAATCAAATCGAACAGAGCAACGAAACTCAAACTGCGAAAGAAACAAGATCTGATTACTAATCTGGACTAAAGTCAAATTTTACTGTACAAAAATCTTGTTCAAGTTGGTTAAACGAAAAGAGGGCTTTGAGACGAAGATCTAGGCGCTCGAATCGCTTGATTCCGATAAACGAGCGAAAAGATAAACTAAAACGAAAATCGGATCAGAAATCGCGATCGAAAATAATCGCGGAAAATCCGAAAGAAAAGAGAAAAACTGACGAACAGGCTAACAAACGAATGTTCACTGTCTGTGGCTAACAAGTGAACACCGTTCGTTAAAACGAACGTACGGACGAACGTCCGCTAAGTAACTAAACCGAGAAAACCAGCGAACCGTTCTTAAAAAACCGAAACTAGGGTTTTAAAAAACCGACGGTTTTACCTAAACCGTAAAAAAACCGAACGGCGAGATTCGAACTCCGGCGTGGATCCAGTGGCTTCCGGCAAGCGGGGCGGCGGCGCGGGCAACGGTGGGGTGCGGCAGGGCGGCGCGGGGTGGCATGGGGTGGCTCAGCAGCGGCGG
>NC_041384.1:387742154-387757766 GCF_002162155.2 Triticum dicoccoides
GCGGCGGAAGCAGCGGCGGCGAGCGGCGGCGTTGGCGCAGGGCGGCGGAGCGGCTAGCGGGCGGCGGCGGCTGCGACTTGGGGCTCCAGGGGGGCCCGGGTCGGCTTTTAAAGGGGGTAGGGTGGCTTGCGGGAGGGGGCGGGGAGGCGTGGCCGACTCGGCCTCGGCGGGCCGCGGCGTGGTGGTCGCGGTCTCCGTGAGGGAGACGGCGGCGCGACGGCGGCTGGGCCAACTGGGCCTTGGCCTAGTTTGGTCCGGCGGGCTTCTCTCCTTTTTTTAAATAACGCTCCGACGAAAATAAATCCTAGAAAAAAAAATCTAAAAATGCCAAAGCAAATTTTCACCGTCTAAATGAAATATTTAGAACAAGATGAACATTTTCTTGGCCCTAAAATGCAATTTTGAAAACATGCAATTTTTCTAATGCAAATAGAATAGCAGTGAAATGCGAATAAAAGCAAATATTTGATTTTAATATTTTCCTCCAATATTTCATTTATTTTGAAGAAGTCATATTATCTCCTCTCATATATTTTAATATGAAATATTTTCAGAGAGAAAAATAATTAAAACCAATAATCCTCGTTTCAATATTTGATAAAATTCAAATATGCAAACAGTGAAATCCCCAACTCTCTCTCCGAGGGTCCTTGAGTTGCTTAGGATTTCGAGGATCAAGCCAAAATGCAATAAAATATGATATGCAATGTTGACCTAATGTATAACATTTCAAATTGAAAATTTGGGATGTTACACCTAGTGGCACAGTATCATCAAGCAGAGTACTAACATCATCACAAGTTTCATTTATAACAAAAGTAGTACCATCAATTACTTGCGACATATCAGATTGAATAGCAGGTGGTGGTGTCGCAATCCTACTTAAAACAGAAGGTGAATCAAGTGCCGGGCTAGATGGCAGTTCTTTATCTGCCGTTGTCTTAGAGGGTACAGTCTTAGTCTTGGCATCTTTCAGATTCTTCATAGTGATTAATAGATAAACAATTCCCAAGTGAACTCGATAAATAGAGCTACACTCCTCGGCAACGGTTCCAAAAAAAGGTCTTGATAACCCACAAGTATAGGGGATCGCGACAGTCTCCGAGGGTAGTATTTCATCCAAATTTATTGATTCGACACAAGGGGAGCCAAAGAATATTTATGAGACTTAGCAGTTGAGTTGTCAATTCAACCACACTTGGAGAACTAAATACCTGCAGCAAAGTATTTAGTAGCATAGTAGTATGATAGTTTGATAGTGCAGTGACAGTAACAGTAGCAGTTTTATACTGATTGTAATAGTAGCAACAATAGTAGTAACTTAGCAGAGATCAATATGAGCAAAGCATAGGCATTGGATCAGCGATGGATATTTGTGTTGGATGATGTTCATCATATAGCAGTCACAACCTAGAGCGATACACAATAGCTCCAATTCACCAATTCAATGTAGGCATGTGTTCCTTATATAGTCATGCATGCTTATAGTAAGAACTTGCATGACATCCTTTGTCCTACCCTCCCATTGCAGCGGAGTCCATAAGGAGACCTAAGGGATATTAAGGCCTCCTTTTAATAGTGAACCAGAACAAAGCATTAACACATGGTGAATACATGAACTCCTCGAATTACATCCATCTAGGAGAGTATCCCTACTATTGTCACTATGAGGTCTACGGACCAGAACAAAACAAGTGCTCACAACTAGCAGATAGGATCAAGAACTCAAATATATTCATGAAAACATAGAGGGTTCAGATCTGAAATCATGGCACTCGGGTCGTAGTGACAAGCATTAAGCATAGCAAAGTCATAGCAACATCAGTCTCAGAACATAGTGGATAGTAGGGATCAAGGCCTAACAAATTAACTCAATTACATGACAAATTTCATCCAACTCCATCATGGACCAGCAAGCCTACAAAGGATACTCACTCCTAGTGGTGAGCATCATGAAATTGTTGATGACTAAGGGTTGGTGATGATGATGGCGATGAATCCCCCTCTCCGGAGCCCTAAGTGGACTTCAAAACAGCCCTCGGTGAAGAATAGGAGGTGGTGGTGGCTCTGTATCGTAAAACACGATAAAACTTCTTGTCCTATTTTTCTCTCGGGGAAACAGAATTTGTAGAGTTGGAATTAGGTTAGACGGCCACCTGTAGGACCCACAAGGCATCAATGCGCGCCTTGGGGGAGGGGATAGGCGCGCCTTGTTGCCTTATGAGCAAATGGTGCCCCCTTCGGTGGATCTTCATTCTAGTATTTATTTTATTTATTCAATAAAAAGTTCTCTGCAAAGTTTCGTATGATTCCGAGAACTTCTATTTTGTGCACAAAAAAACACCATGGTAGTTCTACTAAAACAGCGTCGGTCTAGGTTAGTTTCATTCAAATCATGCAAATTAGAGACCAAAACAAGAGCAAAAGTGTTTGGAAAAGTATATAGGATGGAGACGTATCACATCACATGTCACAGTATTACATCACAGATCTAGTGCTTTACAATACACACCTGCTTAGCTCATGGGATAGCTACGATACATAAATGCAGCGGAGATAATGTTCTGGTCTTGTGGCATCCATCCACTCACAAGCAAGAGTTGAGTGTAGTGTCATAACCCTACTTTGTACCTTTCTTTCGATACGGTAAACCTGCAACATGATACATTGTAGCCACAAGGGTCAATACGTTGAGTGTATTTGCAAGTCCACGGTTAGTTGGGAATCCCATTCACCTACATGCACTTTGGCTGGTGGAGTTCAAGACTCTTTGCAAAAATAGCTTTATCCTACTTTGTAATAGTGGTCTACTCTAATAGTTGGACATACCATCTCACATAGTAGTCCTAGACAATTCTCTGACATGATCATCCATAATGCATGCGAGTATGTGGGCCTCCGTCTCAGGATGCCCTAAACCAATCTCCTAGATAATTCTCCTATCTCACACTAGGCATTTGGGTTGGTCCATACTCCCCTTTGGTTCAAACCATCAAATTTTAATTGGAAGAGGTGATGAGATCAAGCTGATAATTCGTAAATGAGTTGCTCAAAAGTTGTCCATAACCGGGGATACGTCTAATCATGGTTAGCTTTTACACTCTGCAGAGGTTTGTGTAATTTACCCGTGATTCCCGATCACATGCGTCTGCAACTAAACTTCACTTATGAAGTAGCTAGGTAGATCAATACTAGACTTTTGGGAAGTAGTAGCCCTCTCCCACTAGCAGACCCAGTCCAGCCTACACACCTACATCTGCTGGTCATGTCAGGGAAGGTTCCCACAACTTGGTCAAGATAGATCCCATATTGACTCATGGTTACACATGGAAGCTACTCAACTTAGAACCCATACAATCCCTTTTATACCTGGGTGGCATTCCCAACCAATGTCTACACTCCAATGACCCAATCAATGCCAATCCATCCAGACTGATTCATTAATTAAGTTGTACTTAAGGAATCAACCATGAGGTTGTAGTCTTGAAAATATTTTTTTGTTTTTCCAATACATGTAATAGCAGCTAAGCAACTAATCGATGGTTACAAGGTCAGGGTAAGTTTGGACCTACATTTACAACTATTGAGTTGTATAGAATTTAGCATCCAACCTCACACACCTATCATGGCAATTCTAACATGCATGAAAAATACCGTGTAGCATGGTTAAAGTGGAGCTTGCCTGGTATTGACGATTCTTCAATCTCACAACCTGGATCAAATTACTCTTTGCTCTCCTTACAATCTAATGTAAGTATAGAGTAATCGTAAACAACCACACAATACAATCAAACGTACAACAAGTGGAGTGCATGGTGTTGTGTCATTGTGCTGTGAGATCATGTGTCATGCGTTAACTCATAAGAGTTTGGAAAACAACATAGTGGTTGTTAATTGGAATACATGTGACATAATGGTTCACATGCAAGTTTCAATTGAAAGGGGTTCATCACATAAGGAGTGTGTGATGCAAAGTTGGGGTTGCCAGATTCTGCAAAAGAAATCTTGCAACTAGGGTCATGGTCTATGAATCTTAGATAGCCAAGTTCATGTTCATGTTTTAATGACATTTCACACTTGTTGACCTTTCATGGACATGAATACACATTGGCTTGGCTAGGTTTCATTTAAGTTTCACTAGTTGGTCTTTACTTAAGTTGGGTTCTTATTTAGGTTTGAATTAGTCTAAACTCTTCAACTTCATATTTGAATTGACTTCAAATATTTTGAGTTAGGTTTAACTAAGTTGAATAAGTTCATCTAGGTTCATTAAATTGGTTTGACTTATAATTCAATTTGAATTTGAATTAGGGTTCACCATATATGAATTCAAATTGAATTTAGTTTAAAATGATATTTGGATTTTAATTTAAATTAAGTTTAAATATTGAAGATAGTTCAAGTTCAAAATATTTCATAGTTGACTAATGTTGGTTCATGAATTCATTTGGAATAGTTTTCATTTAATTTGGATTAACTAAATGACTTCTATGTTTCTTTTAGGTTTAACTAAATTCAAATTATGTATGAATTTTTCCTATAAAGTCAAATACACATCCAATAATGTTTTCCTAAAGTTTATTTTAAGTCTTATTCAAGTTTGAACTAAAGTCAAGTATAAATCCAAGGTTATTTACTACAACTCAATTCAAGTCTTATTTGTGTTTGGACTGAGTTCAATTTAAGCTTAACTCCCTAAAGTTAAGTATATCTCCAAAATATTACTAAACTTAATTTAAGTTTCTCAACTATAATGCCAAAGTATTTATTCAAAATGAGTTCATGGTTTTAAAGTTATAACCAATTTAAATTTGAACTAAATTTGAATATTATTTGGTTTTCCTAAAGTCCAATAAAAACAAATATTTTCTAAAGTTTATTTTGAGTTTCTCAAACATGTTGCAAAATGAATTATTCCATTTAGATATTTTATTTAAACACAAACATAAATAGTTTTAAATTTAATTTTTAATTCTAGCTTCTACTAAATTCTATTTAAATTCAAAATTTTATATTATTAAAATTTGAGTTTCAGTGAGATAAGTTGACACTTTATTCCACTAGATTCGTTCTGCAAAAAGAATCAATTTAATTGAATTTATAATTTGCAAGTTATGCCCTATTTAAGTTTTAATTCATTCTATTTTAATTAAAATTTTAAGCTATTCACATTCCAAAGTTTATTAGTCTAGGTCACATTACATTTCATAAGGATCATTTTGTAAAAGAATCACTCAATTTGGACTTATAGATAAAAAGTTGTGATGGTTTGAATTTCTTGGAGGTTTTCTGTAAAACGGCAATTTCATTTACATAACCAATTTTCTTCTGGATAATGTTGTGGATAAGGTGGGACATGTGGCAATTCTTGATTGGACGATATTGTTTCGCGTTGAAGTGAGTGTGCGTTGTGCGTTAGATCCAATAGTGGAAAATGGATCGAGTGTTGCTCACCCACTAGGTTATCAGAGACGGTCAGAATCTCGTTGGAAAATACGAACACTACAGCGTTGTGCTCGCACGTGGACACTCCGGCCATTCTAGTGGTCGCGGGCGGCAACGGAGGGCACAACTGGGCGTGGCTCGTCATCGTGGATCTCCTGGTGGTCCTCTTTAGCTTCGGGGACGACGAAGATGGGCATGATAGGGTCACCAAAGAAGTCGAGGACGGTAGAGCTCCTCGGTATGGACGTTCATGATGAAATCAAACATGCCTGACAAATGGATGGGTCAGGGGTTGCAGGCTGATGACCCACAATTATAGGGGACCGCAACAGTCTTCGAGGGTAGTATTTCACCCAAATTTACCGATCCGACACAAGGGGAGCCAAAGAATATTTATAAGCCTTAGCAGTTGAGTTGTCAATTCAACCACACCTCAGAAGTCACTTCTTTGCAGCAATTTATTAGTAGCACAGTAATATGATAGTAGTGGGAACAGTAGTAGGAATAGTAATAGTAACAAAAGCTTTGTAGCAAGTGTAATAGTAGCAGTAATAGTAACTTGAGAAAAGACAATATTATGAAAGCGTAGGCATGGAGTAGCGATGGATATTTTGATGAAACTTACTAGGTAACAGTCAAAACCTAGAGTGATACACAATAGCTCCAATTCATCAGTCATATGTAGGCATGTATTCCCTATATAGTCACATGTGCTTGTGGTAAGAACTTGCATGACATCTTTTGTCCTACCCTCCCGTGGCAGCGGGGTCCTAATGGAAACTAAGGGTAATTAAGGCGCTCCTTTTAATAGAGAATCGAAACAAAGCGTTAATGCAAAGTGAATGCCTGAAGTCCTCACGTTACAGTCATCCCCGGAGAGGATCCCAATTATTGTCACCTTGGGGTCTATGAATTAGAACAATAACATGTGCATATAACTTGCAAGATAGGATCAAGAACTCAAATATATTCATGAAAACATAATAGTTTTAGATCTAAAATCATGGCACTTGGGCCCTAGTGACAAGCATTAAGCATAGCAAAGTCATAGCAACATCAATGTCAGAACATAGTGGATACTAGGGATCAAGCCCAAATAAACTGACTCGATTACATGACAAATTTCATCCATCTCCTTCTACCTCTAGTATACCAACAATGAAATTACTCACTCCCGGTGGTGATCATCATGAGTTTGTTGATGAAGAAGGGTTGTTGATGATGACGACAACGATTTACCCTCCCTGGAGCACCGAACGGACTCCAGATCAGGCCTCCCGATGATGAACATGAGGAGGTGGCGGCTCCATATTGTAAAACACGACGAAACTTTCTTTTTGTTTTTTCTTGGGAATACGGTACATGTAGGCTTGTATATAGGTCAAACGGAGGCTCAAGGGGCCCACGAGCTCACATGGCGCGCTCTAGGGGGCGCCCCCTGAGCTTGTAGCTCCGTGGTGGCCCCCTTTGGTAGTTATTTACGCTAGTATTTTTATCTATTCCAAAATTATTCTTTGTAAAAATTCGTCCAATTCAGAGAATATTTTTTTGCACAAAAACAACACCAAAGTAGTTCTACTGAAAATAGCGTCAGTTCGGGTTAGATTCACTCAAATCATGCAAATTAGAGTTCAAAACAAGAGCAAAAGTGTTTGGAAAAGTAGATATGTTGGAGACGTATCAACTCCCCCAAGCTTAACTCATTTCTTGTCCTTAAGCAATTTAGTTGACAACCTGAAAGTGACAAAGAAAAAGTTTTACAAACTCTTTTGTTTTGTTGCTGTATATAAGCTTAACTAGTAATCAAGTTTTCAGCAAAGATCATGAACCAACCACATATATGATGACATTTAGAATTCATATCTATTCATGTCAATGGCATAATGAACTAGCGAGCAATAATACTATATCTCAAATACTAGCACTTTGTCAAAATAACCATGATCCAATATGATAGAATGGTATCTCGCTAGCCCTTTTTTAGACCACAAAACATAAATGAGAGCATCTGTGAAGTTCAAGCAGAGACTAAACATTGTAATTCAGGGTAGAAGACATTCATTCATGCTCACACCCAACATTAATTAGACTGAATGCGTGTTAAACTAAGAATGACAATAGTGCTCTTAGGATTGGTGCTTGAATGAGAAGGTGAGGATACAACAATAAAAGTAAATAGATAGGACCTTCACAGAAGGAAGCAAGAATTTTCTTATGTGCCAGAGCTCATCGTTTTAAAACAGAGATGAATTGCATTTTGAGTGGTGTACTTTTCAGACCGTAGTTTACAATAGAGATTACAATATCTTCCATGCTAAACATGTTAAATGGCAATCCCCATGCAAAAAGTTTTACTCCCTTTACAATAGAGATTACAATATCTTCCATGCTAAACATGTTAAATGGCAATCCCCATGCAAAAAGTTTTACTCCCCCTCCACCATACGAACACAAACCATGGCTTGCTGGATCCAAGGTGCCTGCAAACAATCAACTGTCTGGGAGGGAGTGTTTTTATAAAGTAAAGCAGGACTAGGCATCTCGTTACTAGCCTTCCTCGAGATTGACGAGCGAATAAACTCTCATCGCGAGTTAAACACACTTAGCATGGAAGATATTGATCCCCCAATCGCTCCATGAGCTTTGGGGCACACAAAACAAATGTTTATTTGAAGGCTTAGAGATGGCACATGCAAATTTAGTTGGAACAACAGGGTAATACTATATATAGGTAGATATGGTGCACTCTTATGGCAAAACTTTATTTTAGAAATTTGGATGCACAAGCAGTATTTTCGCTTAGTAGAGGGGAAGACTAGCAAGTAGATTGGGAAGCGACCAACTAGAGAGCGGCAACAGTCATAATCATGCATTTTGAATAATTAAAATTGAACGCGAGCATGCGGAGGATATAAAACACTCTGAACATAAATATCATAGAGGCAATATTGGATTTAAATGAATTACATGTGTTGACATGTGCCAAATCAAGTCACTTGAGTTCTTCAGAGGAGGATACCGTCCTACCATACCACATCATAGTCATTTTAATGCATGTTGACACAGAAGACACCATATTATACACTTCTAACTACTTAAGCATGGCATAAGCAACTATAATCTCTAATTGTTATCACACACATGTTTACTCACAATAGGTTGAATTGGGACTACTAAGTTAAACATATTTACAAAAACAAAAACAACTAGAGTTCATACCGGCTTTTCTTCGTCACCATCACGTCATCAAATCATCGTCATTATTGACTTTTACTTGCATGATCAAATGATGTGGAAATTATAATAGTGCAAGTGTGTCGTGGACTAAGCTAAAATTTGGAAACACTTTATACACATGAGATGGCAAGGAAATGTTTGGCCTTTCATTAGATCGACAATTACAACACATATGAGCCATTTGGAAATTCTTACAAAGTCTTTTCCTTATGACAAATCAAGAAAAGAAATTCAGAGAAACACACTGAAATATTTTTAGAGTTTTTAGTTTTTCTAAAAAAAAGCGAATGAAAGAAGAACAAGGAGAAGCAAGGAAAAATGTTTACACCGAGGGTCTCCCAACAAACACAAAAGAAGAAACGAGAAATATTTTTGGGTTTTATTTTAATATCACGAACTAACTAAAAGTAAACGATAAAGATAAAAAGAAGCGAGAAACATTTTTTGGATTTTTGAAAGTTTTTCAAACACACAAAAGAGACAAATAAAAGCGAGCACGAATAAAAAAAGAAAACGGTGAACGCCGACAGGTGTAAGGAATGTGTGATACATGAATGAAATGTCGGTGAGAATACGTACTCCCCAAGCTTAAGCTTTTGGCTTAACTTGGTCTATGGCCACTGTTAATCTCGGTAAAACTCATAATGATAGCCGGGGTTAGCTACCAGTGCGGAAACCACCGCCTAGTGAGCGGCTTCACTCCAACGAGCGGCTTCATGCGTTGCCCTGGCCTCCTCCAAATATATATAATACCTCTGTTTGTCCTGAAAATTAAATAGAGAAGGGTCAGACAAAGTAATTGGTACAACACCACTGATATCAAAGGTTAGCCTGTACTGATATTCCCGACTCCCTCAAGCAATAGATTTATGACGTTGGGTAGCCTCATAATCCAGCTAAGAGGCAACTCCGAATCATTGTCTCTAATAGGTACACCAAGATGAGCAGGTACACAAGTGTCATAGATTCCTCCATAGAAATCACCATCCAAAGCATTTCTACTCAAACACCGTGTAAATATTGCCCCAAATTAAAAAAATTATCAACAAGCACGGTGCATTTAAGGATGCTTAAATCAGGAGCATAAGTGGTACCGAGGTCATGTTTACCGGTTAAACATCTTTCTATGAATAATACAAAGTAATGAATAGCAGGAAAATGTATGCTTTCAACCCTACCCCGAGTTACTCCTCTAGTTTCTCCATGACAAATGCTCCTAATAAATTCTTCATAATTAGCCTTACGGGACTCCTCACATGTACCCCGGAAGGGATTTTGAAGCAAACATCACGAAGAGTCATACTAAATGGTCTATCACAAAGGTTGAAAACAACACAAGATACGATACGATGAGGCACATACTTGAAATGTCGCACAAAAATAGTGAGATGATGGTATTGGGCACACTTATCTGCGAGAAAATCGGTTAACCGGACATTTTCAATGAATATGTCGAACTCTTCCTTGATGCCGCCATCAACCATGACAGTCTCACATGGCCATTGACAAGCTTTCACATTGGCTGCCCGCAGAGAGCCTTCCCCGGGCTCATGGTATGCGGGTCTTGCCGCGCTCTGGCTTGAAGAGCCTCCCGAAAACACCTTCCTAAGCATCTTTCTTTTTCTGAATTTTTTTAGACAACTAATAGAAAGTGGACAAAACTTAACAAAATCGATAACAACTATTCCCATAAGTATCTAGAGGTTATATCATGCATTGAAACTACATATGACCAAGCTTTTAAATCTAGATCGATATGACCGATTTATAGGCCGATATATCAGTTTTGTGGCTCTACGGATATAAATATAATGTATCATTTTGTAAATATTATTTACACACATATCATCCGAGATGACCAATATCAATGTGCCTGCTGATATAGACCAGTATGAACACAATTATTTATTAGGAAGCAGTGGTAAAAATATTACATATTTACAACTTCATCGTATTATTAAAGTCATGGATAATGTTTCGTAGAACACATATATAACGTATTGCTCTTAATCTTAGAGTGATGATTTTGTGAATCTATCTTAAGTAGTTTATTAATTAATAAATTCATAAACTAGGAATTTAAATTTGTTACACTAGAATGTTGATACCATACATTTTGTTTCTACTAAAAAGACATTTGTGAACAAGAATATTGGGAAAAAATGTAATTATATTCCCTTCGATATATTTACATATTGTCCGGTATATCATCCGATATCTGACATTCAATATGTTCAACCAAACCGATACGAACCCGATATACGATATTTTTTTTGAACGGTGGTGTGCGTGTGGGTGAGGGCGGGGTGTTGATGCTAGATTGCGTCATCCCACATTGGCTGATTTTCGTCTCCAGCTATCTTCGTGTTGATTTAGTTTTCACTGCCGCATGCGTCATGCCTTCATTCTGTGTTTGACCCGGTCTGACCCGTTGAAAACGTCCGATTCATATGTTGTTTTTAGCGAGCCACGCCCTGAGTGCTTTAAGGTTGCGTGTCTCCGTGTAATACCAAACACGTTTTTCTTACACTCAAAGATGCGGGTGCTTGCCACCAGAGAATAAACATATATCTATATCTATGTCTAATAATAAATGAGTTATTGCTTCTGGCGGTATGTAAATGAAATTGCTCTCAAAGTTACAAAATATTACCCACTGATGACATCTATAATCTATAAGTAATAAAAAAACGTTTCACACAGAGTAATTCCCGTCTGGGCCTGCCCATGAAGGAACCTTCTATACTACGCTCTGCACGCTGGGAAAAGACACAACGCGTTTGTTTGGGCCGGCCTGTGTCCGGACGGTCTATTTTTAAATTTCGTTTTCCTTTTCAGTCTTCGTTATTTTATTTAAATAATATGGAGCTTCAAAAAAGTTCCTTTTTTTTAAACGAGAATTTTCGAATAAAATTTTAATAATTCATATTTTTTTGTGTATTTAGAAAATGTTCACGATTTTTCAAAAATGGTCGCATATTCAAAAAATGTTCTCAATTTTAATTTTTTTTTGTGAAATCAATAAATGTTCCAGATTTTTTAAAAAGTTCGTGTATTAAAAGATATCCATGGATTGCAAAATATCCTAAAAATTCAAAAACTGTTCGTGACTTACAAAATAGTTTATTGATTCATAAAATGTTCGCTGATTCAAAAAATGATCATGCATTTCAAAAAATATTTGTTAAATTTAAAAATATTCATGCATTTCAAATATTGTTGCACAAATTTCTTTTAAAAAAATGTTCGTTGATTCTAGAAATATTCCCCTATTCAAGAAAACTGATTTAAAAATGTTCACAATTTTAATAAAATGTTTGCAAATATTATAAATTTTTATTAATTCAAAATATTCATGATTTTAGAAAAAAAGAAAATCTGTAAAAATATTCGTGTATTTGAAAATTGTTCACGATTTCAGATATGTTCAAGAGTATAAAAAAATGTTCATGATTTTCAAAAAAAATCATGACTTAACAAAAATGATAGTGATATTGTATCTCGGTGATGCAACAAACTGTGGTCAGGGCCATTGAAGATTATGATTTTTCTTTATTCCATTTGCGTTTTGCTAGTATTATTTCAGCTCTAAAATAAATAAATATTATACGTTGATCTTTTTTTTTTGAGAAATTTATACGTTGATAATATCCTTGGTTGTCATCACGCCGAAACGGGCGCAACCCAAACTCGCCGCCTTTGCGACCCGCCGCCCCCGAAACGACCGACCCGCTCCTCGCTCCTCTCCGGCGTGTCCAACCTACTGCTCCGGCTAGCTTTCCGGCGGCGGCGCGATGGGTGAGCGGAAGGTGCTGAACAAGTACTACCCGCCGGACTTCGACCCGGCGAAGATCCCGCGGCGGAAGCAGCCTAAGAACCAGCAGATCAAGGTGCGCATGATGCATCCCATGAGCATCCGGTGTGGCACCTGCGGCACCTACATCTACAAGGGCACCAAATTCAACTCGCGCAAGGAGGACTGCATCGGCGAGGTACGCACGCGCCCCCGCCCGTCCGTTTGTCGTGATACCTAGGCTTAGTTATTTAACCCTAGCGTCGTGGTGGGCTCGAATTGCACAAATTGAGTCGATTGACGCTCCAATTTGTGAACGGTACTATCAATTTTAACGTACTGTTTGCCCGTTGATGCTTGTTCCAGTCTGTGCAGAACCAAACAGCTATAATTCAGTGATCCGAGTTGTAGAGCTATTGCTAGTGAAACAAACTACTCAAATCAAATTGTCTGCCTTCATTTTTAATAATCTTCATCGGCATGCAGCACAAAGTTCATGGGCACATTCAAAGTTAATAACTCACATTTCATCTTGAAGTGCCCTGCACTATATTATTGCTGTAATGCAGTTTAACTGTTATTCCAAGAGTGTCGAGTCGAATTTACAACCATTACTGGAATCTGGGTTTCATCACTATAGGGGGATCATTATCTTCTATGATGTTATCCATGGCATGGAATTCTTGAATTCTATATCCATATTGACGATGCATATTTTCTTTATTGATATTGATACAATTGAAATCCATGCTAATGTGATTATTTTTCTTCTATGTGCAGACATACTTGGGCATACAAATTTTTAGATTTTACTTCAAGTGTACTAGGTGCTCAGCTGAGATTACCTTCAAAACAGACCCCCAGAATTCAGACTACACGGTGGAATCTGGGGCTAGTCGTAATTTTGAACCTTGGCGTGAAGAGGATGAGGTGAGTGATATATGGAAAATTCTGAGCACAGCTTTTATCTTTCGACCAGCTTGAGCTTCAATTAAATCATGGGGATTTATTTCCATTGTTCAGGTTGTGGATAAAGAGAAGAGGAAACGAGAAGCAGAGGAGATGGGCGATGCAATGAGAACACTGGAGAACAGAGCAATGGATTCAAAGCAGGACATGGACATACTTGCCGCTTTAGAAGAGATGCGATCGATGAAGGTATGATCTGGTCATCTTGCCAACCTCTTAAGTTCAGTTAACCTGTACTTGTACATGCACATGAAATCTTGACTTTACTGACTACTGACATCGTTTTATTGTGCTGTTTACAGTCTAGACATGCTGGAGTCTCCGTTGACCAGATGCTTGAAATTTTGAAGCATTCCGCTCTCAAAAGGCAAGATCTCACAAGCTTTGTTTTCTGTATAATTGATAAAAGTTTCACGTTTGGGTAATATGTAGGTTATTTTGCTTATGGCATGGTGGTCCTGTGGTATCATTTTATTAAAATCTTTTCTCTAATAATGGCCATTTTGTGTGTGGTTACAGGAGGAAAAAACAGTAGCAGAACTAGATGAAGAAGACGAAGAACTCATCAAATCAATCACTTTCAGAGTAATCCTCTATGTCAACATTCATATGTACCTGCATGTGCAAACTTGTATTTGAATTTTCTTTTCTAACCCTGTCATACTGTTGGTTATTGCATAACTCGAAAGATTATGTTAAACGGATCGAAGACGATGACGATGACGACGATGATGACAATTTTGGTATACCAGGACAGTCAAGTGTCACGTCAAAGGTACTTGTCTCACTGTATTGTGTTTTCTTCCTTTTCTTTTCTGTTTCTATTTCATATTGCATGTTCTGTGGTCTTAAGTATCGATTGTTGAAAGATCACTGTAGACCATTAGCTTGAGTTTAATTTGTTATTTCGAAACTAGCTGACCTGATAAAGCAGCCATCAGTTACAACATCAAAACATGTCACTTATCATTTTTGCGTACTTACTCTATTTGAAGGATTTTGACATTCCTCTTCTTGATATGAAAACTGTAAATATGCAGCTTTTATATAGATTTGTTCAAAGTGTAAGCTAGCTAATGACTGAACTTGAAATTGCCAAAATTATCGTCTTCTGTGAAGTGTTTGTTGTAGTTTCTCTAGGACGCTTTCAGTTTTGCATTAGATATAGCAACAGTTGAGATTAACGGAGGAAGACATTTTGAACTCAAATCCTCTTACAAGAGTAAATGCTGGTCATTGAGCAATGTGTAGTATAGAACTTATATCAAACATTGTCATAAATCTAATGGTGTTATGGTCTTATGGTCTTATGGAGTAGCCCTCATTGAGTCATTGTAGCAATTTCTATGGAAGATATTATGCAGTTTTTCTATGCAGAGGATATTGCTTACTTCTCCCCGTGCCATGAGTATGCTCATGTATTTGCAGTTTTCAGTTCGACGTCTCTTGAACTTGTTTGTTTAGTGAACTGACAGTTCCTACTTTTTATGCAGATTAATGGATCATCTGAATCAATGACGAATCCTACAGATGTCTTGACCAAAGCTAATGGACCTGAGAGTGCCAATAAAGAAGGTAGACACTCATATGCACTCACCTTGTTTTTTCACTGTATCACTAATATTGTTAAGGGCACATGCAGAATCCGAGAATTCCATATTTTAGAACTTGCTATTTCAATGTTTATGCGCTGACCTTGATCCTGTTTCACATATCACGCAGCCTATTTTGGCCATCACTATATTTTATCATGGATTACCAACGTCAACCTTGTTTTATGTTGCTATTTGCCTCTATTTTTACTTGTGTTATTTTCTTTTTATGTGATCAAACAGTGTTCCGTTTTGAAAACAAATGTGTTGCTTACATTTAAACATTGCTCTACAGGAAACAAGAGCTTGGCATCTAGGATGCCCAAATTCATAGTGAAACCAAAGGCCACTGGTGCAAATCCTCAGAAGAAACAGAAGACAGAAACCCACGCCGTCCAAGATAACGGCAAAGCACCGGCTGCTGAGAATAAAAATGAAGCTTCAGTAGAGAAGACCAATGTTCTTCAGTCCCTCTGCCAGTATGATGATAGCGATGAAAGTAATGACTGAAGACAAGACAACCCCCTGGAACACGGATGTGTTAGTTTTTTTTTTCGAGAAAACACAAGAGAGCTT
>NC_041384.1:387757993-387761765 GCF_002162155.2 Triticum dicoccoides
GCCTCCTAGGAAGCGGTTACAACTCTGAACACTAGTCAATGGACATCGGTTACAAGCCTCCTAGGAGACGGTTACAACTCTGAACGCTAGTCAATGGACTAACACGGATGTGTTAGCCTAAGTCTGTAAATTGTCTTCTCTTGCAAAATCTCTGCTGCCAACTTTTAGTCCGCCGTGTTGAAAACCTATGGCAACTAGTAATAGTTTAGACTACAGATAGAGTTGTGTTTGGGATACATTTGTAACATTAACAAATTCAGATTTTGTTCAAAATTGATATTTTTCTAATTTTTGTTTTAAAATTGAGATTATGGATGCATCACTGCCATCTCTATTAATGTCTTTGTCCTATGACCGCGAGTCGATTTTTCTGTGCAATTTTTCTCTTCGACATCAGATTGCATCACAGGGGCAGCAGAGAGAGCACCAACAGTCACCCCAAACCCCCTGCGACGGAGGAGCAGCCAAGGCACGAAGGCAAACTGTCTACTCCCTCCGTTCCAAATTACTTGTTTTACATTTGTCTAGATATAGAGGTATCTAGCACTAAAATGAGTCTAGATACATCCATATCTAAACAAATCTAAGACAAGTAATTCGGAACGGAGGGAGTACATGGCAACGCTGATCCGTCGGCAGCCTCCCACGCCACAACACGCATCCTCGCTACGACACTGAGGGCATCGGAGAGGGAGGGGGCACGCCCTTTAAAGACCACGGCAATGAGACAGACCACCGCATTCCGGTGCTTAGACAGACCACGGCACTCCGATGCTTCCATCAATGAGATATCAAAAGAGATGCCGATCGTGAACAGAAGTCTGACCCCACAATCACGCTGGCAAACAGGCAACCCAAGACAAAGTGGTCCACCGGCTTGGGGGTCGAGGGACAGAGGCGGCAGCCTGCCTCGATGATCGTCTTCCGTAGCGGGATCTCCCGTGTTGATGCGGGCGAGCACGAGCGGCCAGCCGAAGAATTTGACTCTCAACAGCGCATCCGCTGAGCCGCACAAGAGCGTCCATGCTGCTAGTAGAGGGCTACTCGTGGAGAGGTCATTGTGAGGAGCCGAGCCGAGCATGAGCCGACGCTCGTCATCATGACGCACCGCAAACACCCAGCTCAGCTGGTGGAGCAGGAAGGCACACTGCCTCGTCCCAGACTAGATGAGTTGAGGCACCAGCGCGCCCATCCAACTCGTGTGTTTGGACATGTCAAGCTGTAGCATTAATCACTCACCTGTGTCCAGCATCGTAGGGACTCTTTTCAGAGGATGGGCGGGGCGCATTGGATGAGCATCTGCTTCGCTACTTGACCGAAAGGAACATCAATCTATATCTTCATCTATGAAGCACCGATACGACGACACTGACACATCAATACGAGTACGAGGATACGAGACACGACAATATGTGCTTGCGACGGCGACCAGATGGCCGTTATGCTGCAACCTGCCAAACGCAAGCTGTGCGAGGCAATTTGCTCTCCGCTCGTGCGTGGATGGAGGGTTAGCTGCGCCTGGCAGAGAGGGTGCAAGATGAAGACAACGCGAGGAGCACGTTCCAACGGTCTTGTGGTTGGATGGTTAGGAGGACGGTGGTATCCCCAGCCCATCGGGGTTCAAATCCTGATGCTCGTGTTTATCTTGGATTTATTTCAGGATTTTTGGCGATGTACATTCCGTGGGAGAAGACGTTCCCGTCGATTACGAGGCGCCTACGGTGACTCCGTAAAATCTTAAGATGATATGTCGGTTCAGTCTCTCGGAGATACTCATAGGGGTAGGATGTGTGTGTGTGTTCATAGGGGTGAGTGTATGCATGCATATATGAGCGCTTGCGGCTGTATTGTGTTAAAAACGGCTACCCTTTGTAACACCTACGATGCGGCTATATCTCCCACGTGTCGGAGCACGACTTAGAGGCATAACCGCATAGTAGGCATGCCGCAAGAGGGGTAATCCTTACGCATCCCATGTACTGAATATGAAAGGGATAAAGAGTTGGCTTACAATCGCCACTTCAAACAATACATAAATATATCATACAACATTCAGAATACAATCAAGGTCCGACTACGGAACCAAAATAAAGAAAAGATAATCCCAATTGCTAGATCCCCGATCGACCCAACTGGGCCCCACTACTGATCAAAAGGAAATGAAACACAACAACGAAAAGGTCTTCATCGAGCTCCCACTTGAGCTCGGTTGCGTCATCTGCACTGGTTTCATCGGCACCTGCAAACTGGTTTTGGAAGTAACTGTGAGTCACGGGGACTCAGCAATCTCACACCCTCGCGATCAAGACTATTTAAGCTTAAGGGTAGGAAAAGGTAGTGAGGTGGAGCTGCAGCAAGCACTAGCATATATGGTGGCTAACTTACGCAAATGAGAGCGAGAAGAGAAACAAAGCAACGGTCGTGAAGCTAGAAGTGATCACAATCCTGAAACTACTTACGCACAAACATAACTCCAAAGCCGTGTTCACTTCCCGGACTCCGCCGAGAAGAGACCATCACAGCTACACACGCGGTTGATTCATTTTAGTTAAGTCAAGTGTCAAGTTCTCTACAATCGGATATTAACAAATTCCCATCTGCCCATAACCGCGGGCATGGCTTTCGAAAGTTCAAAACCCTACAGGGGTGTCCCAACTTAGCCCATCACAAGCTCTCATGGTCAACGAAGGATATTCCTTCTCCCAGGAAGACCCGATCAGACTCGGAATCCCGGTTACAAGACATTTTGACAATGGTAAAACAAGACCAGCAAAGCCACCCGAATGTGCCGACAAATCCCGATAGGAGCTGCACATATCTCGTTCTCAGGGCACACCGGATGGGCAAGACGTCGGGTTGGCATAAACCCTGGTTGCCCAGGGGCGCTGGACATCGCCCAGTTTGGACCAACACTCAGAGGAGCACTGGCCCGGGGGTTTAAAATAAAGATGACCCTTGAGTCTGCAGAACCCAAGGGAAAAAGGCTTAGGTGGCAAATGGTAAAACCAAGGTTGGGCCTTGCTGGAGGAGTTTTATTCAAGGCGAACTGTCAAGGGGTTCCCATTATAACCCAACTACGTAAGGAACGCAAAATGAAGGAACATAACACCGGTATGACGGGAACTAGGGCGGCAAGAGTGGAACGAAACACCAGGCATAAGGCCGAGCCTTCCACCCTTTACCAAGTATACAGGTGCATTAAAGTAAACAAGATATAATAGTAATGATATCCCAACAATATCCATGTTCCAACTGTTGGGTTTCGTAGTAATTTCAAAAAATTTCCTACGCGCACGCAAGATCATGGTGATGCATAGCAATGAGAGGGGAGAGTATGATCTAGGTACCCTTGTAGATCGACAACGGAAGCGTTTGGTTGATGTAGTCGTACGTCTCCACGGCCCGACCGATCAAGCACCGAAACTACGGTACCTCCGAGTTCTAGCACACGTTCAGCTCGATGACGATCCCCGGACTCCGATCCAGCAAAGTGTCGGGGAAGAGTTCCGTCAGCCCGACGGCGTGGTGACGATCTTGATGTACTACCGTCGCAGGGCTTCGCCTAAGCACCGCTACAATATTATCGAGGACTATGGTGGAAGGGGGCACCGCACACGGCTAAGAATATGATCACGTGGATCAACTTGTGTCTCTAGGGGTGCCCCTGCCTCCGTATATAAAGGTTCAAGGGAGGGGGGCCGGCCAGCCAAGGTGTGGCGCGCCAGGAGGAGTCCTACTCCTTCTGGGAGTAGGACTCCCCCCTTTCCTAGTT
>NC_041384.1:387761948-387768868 GCF_002162155.2 Triticum dicoccoides
ATTCGGACCAAGGGGGGAGGGGCGTGCGGCCCATCTCTGGCCACCTCTCCTCTCTTCCACTAAGGCCCACTAAGGCCCATATACCTCCCAGGGGGTTCCGGTAACCTCCCGGTACTCCGGTAAAATCCCGATTTCACCCGGAACACTTCCGATATCCAAACATAGGCTTCCAATATATCAATCTTTATGTCTCGACCATTTCGAGACTCCTCGTCATGTCCGTGATCACATCTGGGACTCCGAACAACCTTCGGTACATCAAAAAGCATAAACTCATAATATAACTGTCATCGTAACCTTAAGCGTGCGGACCCTACGGGTTCGAGAACAATGTAGACATGACCGAAACACGTCTTCGGTCAATAACCAATAGCGGAACCTGGATGCTCATATTGGCTCCTACATATTCTACGAAGATCTTTTATCGGTCAGACTGCATAACAACATACGTTGTTCCCTTTGTCATCGGTATGTTACTTGCCCGAGATTCGATCGTCGGTATCCTATACCTAGTTCAATCTCGTTACCGGCAAGTCTCTTTACTCGTTCTGTAATACATCATCCCACAACTAACTCATTAGTTGCAATGCTTGCAAGGCTTAAGTGATGTGCATTACCGAGAGGGCCCAGAGATACCTCTCCGACAATCGGAGTGACAAATCCTAATCTCGAAATACGCCAACCCAACATGTACCTTTGGAGACACCTGTAGAGCTCCTTTATAATCACCCAGTTACGTTGTGACGTTTGGTAGCACACAAAGTGTTCCTCTGGCAAACGGGAGTTGCATAATCTCATAGTCATAGGAACATGTATAAGTCATGAAGAAAGCAATAGCAACATACTAAACGATCGGGTGCTAAGCTAATGGAATGGGTCATGTCAATCGGATCATTCAACTAATGATGTGATCCCGTTAATCAAATAACAACTCTTTGTCCATGGTTAGGAAACATAACCATCTTTGATTAACGAGCTAGTCAAGTAGAGGCATACTAGTGACACTCTGTTTGTCTATGTATTCACACATGTATTATGTTTCCGGTTAATACAATTCTAGCATGAATAATAAACTTTTATCATGATATAAGGAAATAAATAATAACTTTATTATTGCCTCTAGGACATATTTCCTTCAGTCTCCCACTTGCACTAGAGTCAATAATCTAGATTACACAGTAATGGTTCTAACACCCATGGAGCCTTGGTGCTGATCATGTTTTGCTCGTGGAAGAGGCTTAGTCAACGGGTCTGCAACATTCAGATCTGTATGTATCTTGCAAATCTCTATGTCTCCCACCTGGACTAGATCCCGGATGGAATTGAAGCGTCTCTTGATGTGCTCGGTTCTCTTGTGAAATCTGGATTCCTTTGCCAAGGCAATTGCACCAGTATTGTCACAAAAGATTTTCATTGGACCCGATGCACTAGGTATGACACCTAGATCGGATATGAACTCCTTCATCCAGAATCCTTCATTCGCTGCTTCCGAAGCAGCTATGTATTCCGCTTCACACGTAGATCCCGCCATGACGCTCTGTTTAGAACTGCACCAACTGACAGCTCCACCGTTTAATGTAAACATGTATCCGGTTTGCGATTTAGAATCGTCCGGATCAGTGTCAAAGCTTGCACCAACGTAACCGTTTACGATGAGCTCTTTGTCACCTCCATATATGAGAAACATATCCTTAGTCCTTTTCAGGTACTTCAGGATGTTCTTGACCGCTGTCCAGTGATCCACTCCTGGATTACTTTGGTACCTCCCTGCTAGACTTATAGCAAGGCACACATCAGGTCTGGTACACAACATTGCATACATGATAGAGCCTATGGCTGAAGCATAGGGAACATCTTTCATCTTCTCTCTATCTTCTGCAGTGGTCGGGCATTGAGTCCGACTCAACTTCACACCTTGTAACACAGGCGAGAACCCTTTCTTTGGTTGATCCATTTTGAACTTCTTCAAAATCTTGTCAAGGTATGTGCTTTGTGAAAGTCCAATTAAACGTCTTGATCTATCTTTATAGATCTTTATGCCTAATATGTAAGCAGCTTCATCGAGGTCTTTCATTGAAAAACTCTTATTCAAGTATCCCTTTATGCTATCCAGAAATTTTATATCATTTCCAATCAGTAATATGTCATCCACATATAATATCATAAATGCTACAAAGCTCCCACTCACTTTCTTGTAAATACAGGCTTCTCCAAAAGTCTGTATAAAACCAAATGCTTTGATCACACTATCAAAGCGTTTATTCCAACTCTGAGAGGCTTGCAGCAGTCCATAAATGGATCGCTGGAGCTTGCACACTTTGTTAGCTCCCTTTGGATCGACAAAACCTTCCGGTTGCATCATATACAACTCTTCTTCCAGAAATCCATTCAGGAATGCAGTTTTGACATCCATCTGCCAAATTTCATAATCATAAAATGCGGCAATTGCTAACATGATTCGGACAGACTTAAGCATCGCTACATGTGAGAAGGTCTCATCGTAGTCAATCCCTTGAACTTGCCGAAACCCTTTTGCGACAAGTCGAGCTTTGTAGACAGTAATATCACCGTCGGCGTCAGTCTTCTTCTTGAAGATCCATTTATTCTCAATTTCTTGCCGATCATTGGGCAAGTCAACCAAAGTCCATACTTTGTTCTCATACATGGATCCCATCTCAGATTTCATGGCTTCAAGCCATTTTGCGGAATCTGGGCTCACCATCGCTTCTTCATAGTTCGTAGGTTCATCATGATCTAGTAGCATGACTTCCAGAACAGGATTACCGTACCACTCTGGTGCGGATCTCACTCTGGTTGATCTATGAGGTTCAGTAGTATCTTGTTCTGAAGTTTCATGATCATTATCATTAGCTTCCTCACTAATTGGTGTAGGTGTCACAGAAACAGTTTTCTGTGATGCACTACTTTCCAATAAGGGAGCAGGTACAGCTACCTCGTCAAGTTCTACTTTCCTCCCACTCACTTCTTTCGAGAGAAACTCCTTCTCCAGAAAGTTTCCGAACTTAGCAACAAAAGTCTTGCCTTCGGATCTGTGATAGAAGGTGTATCCAATAGTCTCCTTTGGATATCCTATGAAGACACATTTCTCCGATTTGGGTTCGAGCTTATCAGGTTGAAGCTTTTTCACATAAGCATCGCAGCCCCAAACTTTCAGAAACGACAACTTTGGTTTCTTGCCAAACCAGTTCATAAGGCGTCGTCTCAACGGATTTTGATGGTGCCCTATTTAACGTGAATGCGGCCGTCTCCAAAGCATAATCCCAAAACGATAGTGGTAAATCAGTAAGAGACATCATAGATTGCACCATATCTAGTAAAGTACGATTAGGACGTTCGGACACACCATTACGCTGTGGTGTTCCGGGCGGCGTGAGTTGCGAAACTATTCCGCATTGTTTCAAATGTACACCAAACTCGTAACTCAAATATTCTCCTCCACGATCAGATCGTAGAAACTTTATTTTCTTGTTACAATGATTTTCAACTTCACTCTGAAATTCTTTGAACTTTTCAAACGTTTCAGACTTATGTTTCATTAAGTAGATATACCCATATCTGCTTAAATCATCTGTGAAGGTGAGAAAATAACGATATCCGCCACGAGCCTCAATATTCATCGGACCACATACATCTGTATGTATGATTTCCAACAAATCTGTTGCTCTCTCCATAGTATCGGAGAACGGCGTTTTAGTCATCTTGCCCATGAGGCACGGTTCGCAAGTACCAAGTGATTCATAATCAAGTGGTTCCAAAAGTCCATCAGTATGGAGTTTCTTCATGCGCTTTACACCGATATGACCTAAACGGCAGTGCCACAAATAAGTTGCACTATCATTATCAACTCTACATCTTTTGGTTTCAACATTATGAATATGTGTGTTACTACTATCGAGATTCAATAAGAATAGACCACTCTTCAGGGGTGCATGACCATAAAAGATATTACTCATATAAATAGAACAACCATTATTCTCTGATTTAAATGAATAACCGTCTCGCATCAAACAAGATCCAGATATAATGTTCATGCTTAACGCTGGCACCAAATAACAATTATTTAGGTCTAATATTAATCCCGAAGGTAGATGTAGAGGTAGCGTGCCGACCGCGATCACATCGACTTTGGAACCGTTTCCCACGCGCATCGTCACCTCGTCCTTAGCCAATCTTCGCTTAATCCGTAGTCCCTGTTTCGAGTTGCAAATATTAGCAACAGAACCAGTATCAAATACCCAGGTGCTACTGCGAGCATTAGTAAGGTACACATCAATAACATGTATATCACATATACCTTTGTTCACCTTGCCATCCTTCTTATCCGCCAAATACTTGGGGCAGTTCCGCTTCCAGTGATCAGTCTGCTTGCAGTAGAAGCACTCAGTTTCAGGCTTAGGTTCAGACTTGGGTTTCTTCTCTTGAGCAGCAACTTGCTTGTTGTTCTTCTTGAAGTTCCCCTTCTTCTTCCCTTTGCCCTTTTTCTTGAAACTAGTGGTCTTGTTGACCATCAACACTTGATGCTCCTTTTTGATTTCTACCTCCGCAGCTTTCAGCATTGCGAAGAGCTCGGGAATAGTCTTATTCATCCCTTGCATATTATAGTTCATCACGAAGCTCTTGTAGCTTGGTGGAAGTGATTGGAGAATTCTGTCAATGACGCAATCATCTGGAAGATTAACTCCCATTTGAATCAAGTGATTATTATACCCAGACATTTTGAGTATATGCTCACTGACAGAACTGTTCTCCTCCATTTTGCAGCTATAGAACTTATTGGAGACTTCATATCTCTCAATCCGGGCATTTGCTTGAAATATTAACTTCAACTCCTGGAACATCTCATATGCTCCATGATGTTCAAAACGTCGTTGAAGTCCCGGTTCTAAGCCGTAAAGCATGGCACACTGAACTATCGAGTAGTCATCAGCTTTGCTCTGCCAGACGTTCACAACATCTGGTGTTGCTCCAGCAGCAGGCCTGGCACCCAGCGGTGCTTCCAGGACGTAATTCTTCTGTGCAGCAATGAGGATAATCCTCAAGTTACGGACCCAGTCCGTGTAATTGCTACCATCTTCTTTCAACTTTGCTTTCTCAAGGAACGCATTAAAATTTAACGGAACAACAGCACGGGCCATTTATCTACAATCATACATAAACAAGCAAGATACTATCAGGTACTAAGTTCATGATAAATTTAGGTTCAGTTAATCATATTACTTAAAGAACTCCCACTTAGATAGGCATCCCTCTAATCATCTAAGTGATTACGTGATCCAAATCAACTAAACCATGTCCGATCATCACGTGAGATGGAGTAGTTTCATTGGTGAACATCACTATGTTGATCATATCTACTATATGATTCACGCTCGACCTTTCGGTCTCCGTGTTCCGAGGCCATATCTGTATGTTCTTGGCTCGTCAAGTATAACCTGAGTATTCCGCGTGTGCAACTGTTTTGCACCCGTTGTATTTGAACGTAGAGCCTATCACACCCGATCATCACGTGGTGTCTCAGCATGAAGAACTTTCGCAACGGTGCATACTCAGGGAGAACACTTCTTGATAATTTAGTGAGAGATCATCTTATAATGCTACCGTCAATCAAAGCAAGATAAGATGCATAAAAGATAGACATCACATGCAATCAATATAAGTGATATGATATGGCCATCATCATCTTGTGCTTGTGATCTCCATCTCCGAAGCACCGTCATGATCACCATCGTCACCGGCGCGACACCTTGATCTCCATCGTAGCATCATTGTCGTCTCGCCAATCTTATGCTTCCACGACTATCGCTACCGCTTAGTGATAAAGTAAAGCATTACAGCGTGATTGCATTGCATACAATAAAGCGACAACCATATGGCTCCTGCCAGTTGCCGATAACTCGGTTACAAAACATGATCATCTCATACAATAAAATTTAGCATCATGTCTTGACCATATCACATCACAACATGCCCTGCAAAAACAAGTTAGACGTCCTCTACTTTGTTGTTGCATGTTTTACGTGGCTGCTACGGGCTTAAGCAAGAACCAATCTTACCTATGCATCAAAACCACAACGATAGTTTGTCAAGTTGGTGCTATTTTAACCTTCGCAAGGACAGGGCGTAGCCACACTCGGTTCAACTAAAGTTGGAGAAACTGTCACCCGCAAGCCACCTATGTGCAAAGCACGTCGAGAGAATCGGTCTCGCGTAAGCGTACGCGTAATGTTGGTCCGGGCCGCTTCGTCCAACAATACCGCCGAACCAAAGTATGACATGCTGGTAAGCAGTATGACTTATATCGCCCACAACTCACTTGTGTTCTACTCGTGCATATAACATCAACATATAAAACCTAGGCTCAGATGCCACTGTTGGGTTTCGTAGTAATTTCAAAAAATTTCCTACGCGCACACAAGATCATGGTGATGCATAGCAATGAGAGGGGAGAGTATGATCTACGTACCCTTGTACATCGACAATGGAAGCGTTTGGTTGATGTAGTCGTACGTCTCCATGGCCCGACCGGTCAAGCACCGAAACTACGGCACCTCCGAGTTCTAGCACACGTTCAGCTCGATGACGATCCCCGGACTCCGATCCAGCAAAGTGTCGGGGAAGAGTTCCGTCAGCACGATGGCGTGGTGACGATCTTGATGTACTACTGTCGCAGGGCTTCGCCTAAGCACCGCTACAATATTATCGAGGACTATGGTGGAAGGGGGCACCGCACACGGCTAAGAATATGATCACGTGGATCAACTTGTGTCTCTAGGGGTGCCCCTGCCTCTGTATATAAAGGTTCAAGGGAGGGGGGCCGGCCGGCCAAGGTGTGGCGCGCCAGGAGGAGTCCTACTCCTTCTGGGAGTAGGACTCCCCCCTTTCCTAGTTGGAATAGGATT
>NC_041384.1:387769405-387794936 GCF_002162155.2 Triticum dicoccoides
GGGGGGGGGAAGAGGAGAGAGAGGAGGAAGGGGGGTCGGCCCCCTCTCCTTGTCCAATTCGGACCAAGGGGGGAGGGGCGTGCGGCCCATCTCTGGCCACCTCTCCTCTCTTCCACTAAGGCCCATATACCTCCCGGGGGGGTCCGTAACCTCCCGGTACTCCGGTAAAATCCCGATTTCACCCGGAACACTTCCGATATCCAAACATAGGCTTCCAATATATCAATCTTTATGTCTCGACCATTTCGAGACTCCTCGTCATGTCCGTGATCACATCCGGGACTCCGAACAACCTTCGGTACATCAAAATGCATAAACTCATAATATAACTGTCATCGTAACCTTAAGCGTGCGGACCCTACGGGTTCGAGAACAATGTAGACATGACCGAGACACATCTCCGGTCAATAACCAATAGCGGAACCTGGATGCTCATATTGGCTCCTACATATTCTACGAAGATCTTTTATCGGTCAGACCGCATAACAACATACGTTGTTCCCTTTGTCATCGGTATGTTACTTGCCCGAGATTCGATCGTCAGTATCCTATACCTAGTTCAATCTCGTTACCGGCAAGTCTCTTTACTCGTTCTGTAATACATCATCCCGCAACTAACTCATTAGTTGCAATGCTTGCAAGGCTTAAGTGATGTGCATTACCGAGAGGGCCCAGAGATACCTCTCCGACAATCGGAGTGACAAATCCTAATCTCGAAATACGCCAACCCAACATGTACCTTTGGAGACACCTGTAGAGCTCCTTTATAATCACCCAGTTACGTTGTGACGTTTGGTAGCACACAAAGTGTTGCTCTGGCAAACAGGAGTTGCATAATCTTATAGTCATAGGAACATGTATAAGTCATGAAGAAAGCAATAGCAACATACTAAACGATCGGGTGCTAAGCTAATGGAATGGGTCATGTCAATCGGATCATTCAACTAATGATGTTGATCCCGTTAATCAAATAACAACTCTTTGTCCATGGTTAGGAAACATAACCATCTTGGATTAACGAGCTAGTCAAGTAGAGGCATACTAGTGACACTCTGTTTGTCTATGTATTCACACATGTATTATGTTTCCGGTTAATACAATTCTAGCATGAATAATAAACTTTTATCATGATATAAGGAAATAAATAATAACTTTATTATTGCCTCTAGGGCATATTTCCTTCACCAACATGGAACAAACTCCATCTTCACCTGCAACTAACAACGCTATAAGAGGGGCTGAGCAAAAGCGGTAATATAGCCAAACAATGGTTTGCTAGGAAAGGTGGGTTAGAGGCTTGACATGGCAATATGGGAGGCATGATATATCAAGTGGTAGGTATCGTGGCATAGCAAATAGAGCGAACAACTATAAATCAAAGATAGAAGTGATTTCGAGGATATGGTCATCTTGCCTGCAAAGTTCTCCGAGTTGACGAAAGCTTGATCCTCGTAAGCGTACTCAATGGGTTCCTCGATCACGTAATCGTCTCCCGGCTCTACCCAAAGCAAGAACACAAGCAAAGGAAACAACAATCAACCACGGTGCAATGCGCAAGCAACATGATGCAAAACATGGCATGATATGCGAGATGTGATATGCAATGCATATGCATGCTCCGGAAGGAAAAGATTGATCAAGGCATCAACTTGGCAAACCAAGTGTGACGCTGGAAAGATGAGTTGATTTCGGTCGAAATCAATATAAAGATCACCGGAATCGGATGCACGGTTTGCAAATGACAAGCAAAACAAGAATGTCACAATTCTGCGATTAACAGCACAATGCCATCTAGAATGCAATAAGAAACTATGCTACTGCACTCCAACATAGCAACAAATCACATGGCAGTGAGATACTCAAGTTGCTTGACAAAAGATGAACACTGAGCTATGGCTAAATCACACAAGAGCAAGTTCAAACAAGCATGACAAAAGAGCAAAAGACATCAACATCACAGACTTAGTGAAAATACTAACATGCCAGGAATTAACATCAGGAAGCAATGTTTAGAGCAAGATAACAACATGCTACATGATCAGAACATAGCAATACAAGGCATGGCATGAATCTACTCAAAGCATAGAACAAAAGTCCCTTACTGACCATAAGCCAAAAGGGCACAGAAAATATGATGGGACCCATGTAAACATAGCAAGTTTCGTTAATAGATTCAGACTTAGCAAAAAATTGGGCATGGCATAAACAGAATTATGAAGGCCTGTTTGCGAGCTTGATTCACTCAACACAAGGCATTGCATGACAATATAAGCATAGCATCAGCAAGAAGACATGTTCAAGAAGCTAAACAAGGCAATAGCAAGTTCATAGCATGCATGGATCAACTACAACATCCATGGCAAAATTGATTAACATGTAAACAATCTGCCAGGAATATTTTATAGCAAAAGTAGAGCAAGATTAAGTCATGCTAGGGCACTCCATAATTGCAAACAGGGGCATGGATGGATATAGCATAACCATATGTCACAATCATCCTTACTGAACATACTCAAAAGAAGCATGGATCTCACTGTAGCAACATGAATACATGGCATAAAAATAACAGCAGGGAAAAAACTTAGTGAAATTCTAATTCCCTGAAAACAGTAATATTACGAGAGCTACTTTGCATGCTTGTGCTAGTCACCACATTGATCACAAAAATACATGGCATACACCCCTGTAAAGATGGCATGGCATATCCCAAAACACATGTAGAACATGCCCATATGCAACACACAATAAATATAGCAAAAATGACAAATGCTCATACTCTGCTAAGTAACAGGAACTAACATTTTATAGCACTCTTGCATCAGTCATTAGGTGTTACGCCCGAGACCGATGTGCCAGGTGTCCTCCAGTTATTCGCTGTTGTTGCGTTTTTATTGCTTGCATGTCATGTATTGCATATCATGTCATCATGTGCATTTCATTTGCATACATGTTCATCTCATGCATCCGAGCATTTTCCCCGTTGTCTGTTTTGCAATCCGGCGCTCCTATGTCACCCGGTGTCCCTTTCTACCTCCTTACGTGTGCGGGTGTTAAACGTTTTCGGATTGGACCGAGACTTGTCATGCAGCCTTGGTTTAGTACCGGTAGACCGCCTGTCAAGTTTCGTGCCATTTGGACTTCGTTTGATACTCCAACGGTTAACCGAGGGACCGAAAAGGCCTCGTGAGTGTTGCAGCCCAACACCCTTCTAAAGTGGCCCAAAACCCACCTAAACCTGTTCCATCATCTCGGTCGTTCGATCATGATCGCCTGGCCCCAAACCGCACCTCATTTGGACTCTCCTAGCTCCCTCTACCTATAAATATGTGGCCTTCCCCGAAATTTTCGCGGATGAAACCCTAACCTCCTTCTCCACGCGCCGCCGGACATGTCCGCCCGGCGGCCGGACACGTCCAACCGCCCGCCGCAGCGAATCGCACGCTGCCACCTGTCCACCGCCGCCGGCCCGCGGAGCCCGTCGCCGCCTCCCGCTCTCCTTGCAGTGCAGCGCCTCGCCGCCTGTTCGTCCCCGCCGCCCCGCGGCCGCCGCCTCCGCCGCCCCGGCGAGGTTCCGGCCACCGCCTCGCCGGCTGGCCTCGCCGCTTCGCCGCGCCGGTCAAGCACCAGATCCGGGAGCCGCGCTCCGCTGCCTCGGGCGCCCGCGCCTCCAACTGCCAGATCTCGCCGGCGCCCTCGTCATGTCGCCGGAGATCGGATCCCCGCCGTCCTACGTCCTCGCCGGCGCCGCCATGGACCGCCGCCGCCCTCTCTCTCCACTCCCGATCGAGATCGGGAGAGGGACGCCGAGCACCCGCGTGGGCCTCCTCCCCGCCTTGGCCTCCCAGGCCCAGCTCGTTGGCCCATCTCGGCCGGCCTGCTTCACCAGTGTCCTGGGCCGAAGCCCACGTGGTGAGATGCCCTATTCCCCGTCTCGTGCGTTGTTTAACTATCTGACGCTCGAATCCTTTTTTCACTAAGTCCCAGATCTGCAGAGATTTTTATGCATTTTCCATCGCTCGTAACTCATTATCCGTAGCTCCGTTTCGTGCGTGTAGCATATCAAAATGTTTGCCTCGACGAGTATATCATTTCATCTCATTGCATCATTTTCATTTGAGCTCATCTTGATGCCCGAAATGTTGTTGGAAGAGGGCTATGTGAGTATTTTGTCAGATCTGTTTCAGCAAATGGCATTTTGTCATTTTTCCATGATTATTGTGTGCATGCTATGACCCTGAGCTCTACATGTGTTTTGTTATATGCCATGCCATCTTTACAGTGGTGCTTGCCATGTATTTTTGTGATATTTGTGGTGACAAGCACAAGCTTGCAAAGTAGCGTAATCGGTAATGCTGATTTCAGGGACTTAGAATTTCACTAAGTCCTTGTTCTGTTTTTGTCGATATGCCATATGTTCATGTTGTTTCCTAGTGATCCGTGCCTCTTTCGAGGATGATCAGTAAGGATGTTTTATTAATATTGTGGTTCTCTATCCATCCATGTCTTTGTTTGCATTTATGTAGCACCCTAGATTGAGTCAATCGAGCTCTACTTGTGCTATTTAATGTTCCTGGCAGATTGTTAACTTGTTTAGCGATTTTGCCGAGGATGTTGCTATTGATCCGTGCATGCTATGATGTTGTTCTTGCCATTTTATAGCTTCTATGCCATGTCTTCTTGATGGGTGTATGCTTAGTTTGTCATGCTATGCTCTGTACTGAGTGCATCGAGCTCGTAAACATGCCTACTCGTTAACTGATTTGCATGCTCCAGTTTTTCACTAAGTCTGAATCTGTTTATGTTTTTGCCATGTTCACATGCTTGCAATTGTATTCTCTGATCCCTTTTGGCTCAAGGTCACTAAGGGACTTTTGTTAAATGCTTTGAGTAGCTTCATGCCATGCCTTAATATTCCATGTTTTATTCCTGTAGCATGTAGTTTTCATGCTCTAAAGTGTGATTCCTGATGATAAATTCGAGGCTTGTGTTAATTTTACTAAGTCTGAAACCTGTTATCATTTGCACTTTTACCATGCTTGTTTGAGCCTGTTAATGGATGATTTAGCCGTAGCTCGGTGTTCATCTCTTGTCAAGCTTCTTGAATGGATCCCTGCCATGTATTTTGTTGCCATGTTTGAGTGCTGTAGCATATTTATCTTGATGCATCTAGATGGCTACTTGCTAATTATCGCAGACCGGTGCCATATTTGTTTTGCTTGCCATTTCCAAACCGTGCATCCGATTCCGGCGATCTTTATATCGATTTCAACCGAAATCAACTCACCTTTCCAGTGGAACTCTTGGATTTCCAAGTTGAGGCCAGGTTAAATCATTCCTTTACAAATCATGCATATGCATCACATACCGCATCCCGCATATCATACCATGTTCATGTGTTGGTTGTTTACTATGTTGTGTGCTTCTTTCCGGTGTTGCTTCTTCGGGTTGGTTCCGATTACGTCGCGTTTGTAGGACCCATTCGGCTACGTCCGTTTGTCTTCTTCATGGACTCGTTCTTCTTCCTTGCAGGATTTCAGGCAAGATGACCATACCCTCGAAATCACTTCTATCTTTGCTTGCTAGTTGCTTGCTCTTTTGCTATGCCTATGCTGCGATACCTACCACTTGCTTATCATGCCTCCCATATTGTTAAACCAAGCCTCTAACCCACCTTATCCTAGCAAACCGTTGTTTGGCTATGTTACCGCTTTGCTCAGCCCCTCTTATAGCGTTGTTAGTTGCAGGTGAAGATTAAAGTTTGTTCCTTGTTGGAACATGGAGATGTTGTTCCTTGTTGGGACATGTTTACTTGTTGGGATATCACAATATCTCTTATTTAATTAATGCATCTATATACTTGGTAAAGGGTGGAAGGCCCGGCCTTATGCCTGGTGTTTTGTTCCACTCTTGCCGCCCTAGTTTCCGTCATATCGGTGTTATGTTCCCGGATTTGCGTTCCTTACGCGATTGGGTTATAATGGGAACCCCTTGACAGTTCGCCTTGAATAAAACTCCTCCAGCAAGGCCCAACATTGGTTTTACCATTCGCCACCTAGCCTTTTCTTTCCCTTGAGTCGGCCGGCTCAAGGGTCATCTTTATTTAAACCCCCGGGCCAGTGCTCCTCTGAGTGTTGGTCCAACCTGTCAGCTGCCGGTGGTCACCAGGGGCAACTCTGGGCTGGCCTACCAGAACCTTGGACAATTCGGTGTGCCCTGAGAAAGAGATATGTGCAGCTCCTATCGGGATTTGGCGGCACATTCAGGTGGCTTTGCTGGTCTTGTTTTACCATTGTCGGAATGTCTTGTAACCGGGATTCCGAGCCTGATCGGGTCTTCCCGCTAGAAGGAATATCCTTCATTGACCGTGAGAGCTTGTGATGGGCTAAGTTGGGACACCCCTACAGGGATTTGAACTTTCGAAAGCCGTGCCCGCGGTTATGGACAAATGGGAATTTGTTAATGTCCGGTTGTAGAAAACCTAAAGTTGATCTTATTTAAAATGCATCAACTACGTGTGTTACCATGATGGTCTCTTCTCGGCGGAGTCTGGGAAGTGAACACGGTGTTGGAGTTATGCTTGACGTAGGTTGTTTTAGGATCACTTCTTGATCATAGTTTCTCGACCGTGCTTTTGCCTTCTCTTCTCGCTCTCATTTGCGAATAGGTTAGCCACCATATATGCTAGTAGCTTGCTGCAGCTCCACATCATACCTTTACCTTACCCATGAGCTTAAATAGTCTTGATCGCAAGGGTGTGAGATTGCTGAGTCCCCGTGACTCACAGATACTTCCAAAACCAGCTTGCAGGTGCCGTTAAACCGTGCAGGTGATGCAACCAAGCTCAAGGAGGAGCTCAATGAAGATCTTGTCCTTTGTGTTGTTTCGTTCTAGTTGATCAGTAGTGGAGCCCAGTCGGGACGATCGGGGATCTGTGTAGCATTTGGGGTAGTCTTCTTTTATTTTGGTTTTCGTAGTCGGACCTTGATTATATTTGGTTGATGTAATGCTTTATTCATGTATTTGTGTGAAGTGGCGATTGTAAGCCAACTATGTAACTCTTTTCCCTTATGTATTACATGGGTTGTGTGAAGATTACCTCACTTGCGACATTGCTTTCAATGCGGTTATGCCTCTAAGTCGTGCTTCGACACGTGGGAGATATAGCCGCATCGAGGGTGTTACATTAGGGCATCAAGATGGACTCAAAAAAGCATGACACAATGGAACAAAATGAAGATCACATCCTGATGATCATTTTGATATACCATGCATGCAAAACGGAGCTACGGTCATGGAGTTATGATGCGATGAACATGGCCTGAAAACATCACAGATCTGGGGACTTAGAGAAAAATCAACCTCCGAAAAAGTCAACTCAGGACGGAGATATCCGGGACGCGGGGATGCCGTTTGCTTCGTCTCTCGGTGGATCTGATCCATCTTCGTCTCCGACGAGGCGTGGTTCTCCGGCGAGGCGCAGTGGGTGCTTTGGCGATCCTTGGAAGAGAGAGAGATCCGGTGAGAGAGAGAGAGAGAGAGAGAGAGAGGAAGCAGGAGGAAGAAGGGGAGAGGCGCAGGGGCTTGCCTTGCCGGAAGCGGTCGCCGGCGGCGGTGCTGAGTCGCCGGCTGAAGCGAGGAGGTGGGAGGCGCAAGGGCTCCGGCGGCGGATGAGCTCCTGGGCGGCGGGGTGAGCGAGGCGGCACGGGGGTGCCCGCGGGCGGCGGCGGAGATCCGTGCGGCGGGGCCGACGTAGCCCAGCGTCGAGGCGGCGGCTAGCGAAGGCGAGCGGGGCGGCGCCGGCGAGGCGCGCGGCAGCACAAGCGGCGGGGACGGGCGGCGCGGCGAGGAATGGGCGGTGGCGCTCGGGCCCAGATCCAACCCGAGCGGGCCTGGCGGCGGCGGAGATCCGGGTCTGCACGGGCCCTCGATGGGCTTCCCGGGCCCGGCGGCGAAGTGGGCGCAGGGCGATGATGTGGCGGCCTCCGGTTGGGCGAGGGCGGTGGTGCAGACATGTCCGGCGGCGGGGAAGTTGTCCGGTGGCGCGGAGGAGGATTGGATCTAGGGTTTCGCCCGAAAATTGGACGGGGAAGACCTATTTATACATAGGAGGTAGGAGTGTCCAAATGAGGTACGGTTTTCGGCCACGCGATCGTGATCGAACGGCCGAGAGGATGGAGGGGGTTTGGATGGGTTTTTGGACTGCTATGGAGGGGTGTTGGGCTGCAACACACACGAGGCCTTTACGGTTCCCTGGTTAACCGTTGGAGTATCAAACGGACTCCAAATGGCACGAAACTTGACAGACGGTCTACCAGTGGTGTACCAAGGCCGCTTGGTGAATCTCGGTCCATTCCGAGAAAGTTTAACACCCGCACACGAAAAGAGACAAAAGGGGGGCGCCGGAGGACGTAGGAGTGTCGGATTGCAAAACGGACAACGGGGAAAATGCTCGGATGCATGAGACGAACACGTGTGCAAATGCGATGCACATGATGACATGATATGAAATGCATGACATGAACAAAATGCAAAACGAAAACAAAACCCAACCACGAAGGGAAACTCATATCGCATCTCCAGAAAAGGCAAGGGTCGGAGTTACGAATATGGAAAGTTTCATCTGGGGCGTTACACCCTTATCCTAATGTGACGGCGCGGAGGCGACCGGCCAGTGCTCGTGCCGGTCAACTTGCGCCTAGCAGTGGCCACATGGTATTCAATTTTTTAGGGATATTCTTTTAGAGGAAAAGGGCTACGCCCCAGCTCTATTGTATTGCAAATGAAGCAGAAATCCAGTTAAACAGAGATAGCACACGAAGGACATCAACCCACTGCCTCAACCATCAGACCCAGCGGACATAAAAGGGAAAACTACCAAGATGATCTAAGCTACCCTAAGAGCAGCAGAGAACAGAAGTCACATGATACAACAAACGACCGTCTTTTATATCCATTACAGGATAAGAGGAGGCTAGCAACAAACATGTGTAGCTTGTATTCCTCCAGCCATGCGCCTGGTAGTTTCTCAAATTAAGTCCTCCCACTTCAGTCAGGATCTGGCCACATCAGAAGGGGAGCGCTTCTTGCCAGTTGCTCTATTTCCCTTGACCACTCCTCCAGTTTTTCCTTTGCATGACCTAAGGATAGGCATCCCCACATGGACAAATTTGATGCAATTTTCCTCCATATAGCCTGCATCCCAGGCCAAACAACATAATTGAAAACCATGTCATTATGAGTTTTCCAGATAGCCCAAAGGCCAACTGCATGAATAATATTAATTGCAGCAAAACTATCTCCTCTAGCCCAACAAGAAGAGTAAGACATCATATTAACATCTCCTCCAAACCTAGTCAGCCTAGCAATAGCTCTCCAGAATTCAGCAGCAACAACACATCCAAAAAACAAATGATAGCAAGATTCCACCTCAGTGCATAATACATAGGTGTGATGAGGGATTGTATGTCTCTTTCCTAGATCATCTCTAGCTAGCAATTTATTATTAGCTAACAACCAAAGGGAGAATTTGAATTCTAGGGTGAATTTTTATAGACTAGACAGCAGGTGTGTTAAAAGGCAACACACCTCTAATTAACAAATTTGTAAAAAGATTTAACTGTGTACACCCCTTTGGAATTCAAATTCCAACCAGGGAGTCATCTATATCAGTGAACTGAATAGAATTAGCAATTTCCAAAATCTCATACCACATGGTCAAGAGTTCCTGAGTAAAACATCTTCTGAAAGTAAGTCCGAGATTACTACCATCCCAAACTGCTGCAACATTGGCATTATGCTCATTAGACAGGCTATAGAGGTCCTAATACTGCATAGCTAATGTGGCACCTCCAAACCAGTGGTCTTCTGAGAATATTACACTTTTGCCATTACCTATATTCGAGGAGTAACCAACTTTTGAGGCTTGAGCGGCCCAAAGTAAACCTTTCCAAAAAGGAGAGGCCCCAGAGGGAGAACAAGTAAAGATGTTGGGGTTATGATTGTTGTATTTGGAATCAACAATATCTTTCCAAATCTTACCCTCTGCCTTGTAATATCTAGTTACCCAAGAGCTAAGAAAATAGAGGTTCATATCACCAATATCAGTGATACCAGCCCCCCGAATTCTTTTTTAATCCAAGGGATCTCTAGGCAGTCAAGTGATACTTGTGATGCCCTTTATAGTCATCCCAAAAACAATGAGCTAGTTGTGAATAAATAAGCTTGATGGCCCATTTAGGGAATTTAAGAAACCCCATAAGATAAGTAGGTATGCTAGCTAAGCAGGCTTGGACTAAAATTAATCTTTTACAAAAAGAGAGAAGTCCCCTCTCCATCCAGCAGCTCTCTTAATAACCTTATCAACAGTGGGTTGTAGGTCCTCCTTCCTAAGCTTGTTGTAGTGAAGGGGAGCACCCAAATATTTAATGGGGAAAGAGCCAAGTTTGCAACCCATAGTCTGAGCAAAAACTAAATCCCTATCCCTGTCTATATCGATGGGAACAAGGTCACATTTATGAAAGTTAATCCTCATGCCAGAAAGATGTTCAAAACAAGATAAGAGCCATTTCAGGTTCATAGCATGGTCAAGATTATTATCTAAGAACATGAGTGTATCATCATCATACTGCATGCTAATCACCCCAGCTGTATTAAAAGGAGGAAACACCCCAGCAATCAAATTATTATTAGCAGCTTTCACCAGAATTCTGGTGAAAACATCAACTACCAGATTAGTGAGAAGGGGGATGCAGGGTCCCCTTGCCTAACCCCTTTCCCAACTATAAAATAGTCATTGTTGGTGTCATTTATCCTGACCCCAACAGATCCATTGCAAAGGATAGACTCTAGTTTATACACCCATCTAGGACCAAAGCCTCTTTTCCTAAGAATTTTCAAGAGAAATTCTCTACTAATCATATCATAATCTTTTTCATAATCAAGCTTAAAACAAATTCCAGGGAGATGGTTAGCAGCAACAACATGAACCACTTCATGAGCAGACACAATGCTTTCCATGATGAATCTCCCCTTAATGAATGCAGTCTGATTAGGAGAAATAAGATCATTACAAACAGGGCCAAACCTATTGGTGGCACATTTTGAAAAGATCTTAAAACTACAATTAGTCATAGCCAGAGGTCTAAATCTCTCCGGTTTGGTAGCATTTGGTTCTTTAGGGACAAGGGTAAGAAATTAAGCCTATAAAGATCCAGTTCCCCAGCTTCCCAGTCCCTGAACAAAGCAAACAATTTTTTTTAAGATCCCAATATTTCTGGTAAACAAAAAAGGAAAGTCACCAGGCCCAGGTGCCCCCTCAGAATATGAGCCAAAGACAGGATCCTTTCTCTCGTCTTCATAGAATAGTTTTTCAAGAATACTAACATGCTCTAAGCTAGCCATACTAGCCTGATCCCAAAAGTCATCCCTGGGATCAATGTCAACAGTAGGGACAAAACTAAAAGGCTTTTTATAGAAATCAACAGCAATTTGAAGGATACCTTTAGTGTCTTCCACTGGTCCTAAGGGGCTTTCTAGCACAACTATCTGTTTTTTTCCTTCTCTTCTGGTTGGCCACAACTTTGAAGTAGCCAATGTTTAGTTCACCTTCAAGAATCCAACTCTCTCTAGAACTTAGTCTCGCTTTTATCTCCTCCTTTCTCCATATCTCACTGAGCTCATCTGAAATATTTTTCATCTTTTGTTTAGAGTTAGGAGACAGAGGTTGAGATTCAGCCAAAATATCTAAACAATTATACTCTGCTACTAAGGCCTATTTAGTTCTATTTTGGGCAGCTTCATAATTAGCACTCGAGCCTTTAGCAGCTCTAATTTTGAAATGTCAAATGTCAATAGATTTAGTAGCATGGCATTTGGAGCTCCAAGCTTTATGGATGACTATGAAGGAAAGTATAATTGCTGCAGTTAAGAGTTTTTTCGCACTTGTAGCATGCCCCCACATATTAATGATACTATTATTGTTATGATACCGCAGGTGGATAACCCGGTGAAGATTACAGACTTTTGACCAATTAGTTTGTGTAATGTTGTTTACAAGGTTGTGTCGAAGTGCTTGGTGAATCGTTTGACACCTGCTTTGGAGGATATAATCTCTCCGGCCTAGAGTGCTTCCATTCCTGGGCAGATGTGATGTCTACTGCGCAACTTTATTGTTGTAGACACGTGTTGGGCCTCCAAGCGCAGAGTTTTGTAGGACAGTAGCAATTTCCCCTAAAGTTGATGACCTAAGGTTTATCAATCCATGAGAGGTGTAGGATGAATATGGTGTCTCTCAAACGACCCTGCAACCAAATACAAGAAATCTCTTGTGTCCCCAACACACCCAATACAATGGCAAATTGTATAGGTGCACTAGTTCGGTGAAGAGATGGTGATAAAAGTGTAATATGGATTGTAGAAATATGTTTTTATAATCTGAATAAATAAAAACAACAAGGTAGAAAATAGTAAACGGGCACAAAAATGGTATTGCAATGCTTGAAAATGAGGCCCAGGGTCCGTACTTTCGCTAGTGCAATCTCTGAACAATGCTAATATAATTGGATCATATAACCACCCCTCAAAGTGCGATGAAGAATCACTCCAAAGTTCCTACCTAGCGGGGAACATAAGAAGAAATCGTTTGTAGGGTACGAAACCACCTCGAAGCTATTTTTTCCGATCGATCTATCCAAGAGTTCATACTAAAATAACACCAAATAATTTCAGATTCATAATACTCAATCCATCACAAAGAACCTCAAAGAGTGCCCCAAGATTTCTACCGAAGAAGCAAAGACAAGAACGTGCATCAACCCCTATGCATAGATTACCCCAACGAAACCTCGGGAATCCACGAGTTGAGTGACAAAACATATATCAAGTGAATCAATACGATAACCCATTGTCACCACGAGTATTCAATCGCAAGACATATATCAAGTGTTCTCAAATCCATAAGAGTATTCAATCTGATAACAACGAAATTTGAAAGGGAAAAACTCAATTCATCACAACAAGATAGAGGGGGGGAAAACACCATATGATCCGACTATATTAACAAAGCCCGCGATATATCAAGATCGTGACATCTCAAGAACATGAGAGAGAGAGAGAGAGAGAGATTAAACACATAGCTACTGGTACAAACCCTCAGCCCCGAGGGTGGACTACTCCCTCCTCATCGTGGTGGCCGCCAGGATGATGAAGATGGCCACCGGAGATGATTACCCCCTCCGGTAGGGTGCCGGAAAGGGTCTAGATTGGTTTTCGGTGGCTACAGAGCCTTGCGGAGGCGGAACTTCTGATCTAGGTTAACCCCGAGGAGTTTCGAAATAAATTTGGGAATTTATAGTGCAAAGAAGGGGTACGGGAGGCCACCAAGGTGGGCACGACCCACCTGGGCGCGCCAGGGGGCCCTGGCGTGCCCTGGTGGGTTGTGCCTCCCTCGGGGCACCCCCCAGGTGCTGCTTTTGCCCATCGGGAGTCTTCTGGTCCAAAAAAAATCCACAAAAAGTTTCGCGGTGTTTGGACTCCGTTTAATATTGATTTTTTTGCGATGTAAAAAACAAGCAAAAAAACAGCAACTGGCACTGGGCACTGGGTCAATAGGTTAGTCCCAAAAAATGATATAAATTTGCTATAAAATGATTGTAAAACATCGAATAATGATAATGTATTGGCATGAATACTTCATAAATTATAGATACGTTGGAGAGGTATTAGCATCCCCAAGCTTAATTCCTACTCGTCCTCGAGTAGGTAAATGATAAAAGAAATAATTTCTGAAGTGTGAATGCTAGCAAAGTGCACAAGTTTGATCAATGATAATTTCAATCACTTTTCCTAGAATCATAACATCAATTCTTTCTTATAAAACTTCTCATGTTATAGTGGCAACCCATTCACACATTAAGGTTCAAACAATGAACTCTCTTGAAACTCAACAACATATGTTCTCAGTCACCAAGCAATTGCAATTCAACTTATTCAACAGAGTTTAAGTAAGAGCTCCACATACTCAACCATCATATAGTCTTCTATGATTGCTAACACTCACCGCATACACATGAGCAAAACGTTTCAATCGGACACATAGAAATGTAGGGGCTTATTGTTTTGCCTCCCGATGCATTCACCTCAAGGGTGATGTCAACAATAGTAACTCATGCTACCCATATTCAACTAGACATATGTGCCTAGATCTTTCCTCACCACATGATGCTTGCCAAAATAAAAAATAAAATAAAAAGGAATAGAGAGAAGAACTTTGACTCTTGCATAAAGGTAAATACATAAAAGTAAAAGATGGACCCTTCGCAGAGGGAAGCAGAGGTTGCCATGCGCTTATTTGTTTGTATGCTCAATCCCAGAGGTTGCCATGCGCTTATTTGTTTGTATGCTCAATCCCTTAGTGGAAAAGAACGTCACGTTATACTGCCCCTTGTGATAGCAACCTTTATTATGCAGTCTGTCGCTTTTATTATTTTACCATCACAAGTTCATACAACGATCAATTTTCTCTTACACTAAATGATCTTACACTTTTAGAAGCAATTTTTATTGCCTTATTGCACCGATGACAACTTACTTGAAGGATCTTGCTCAATCCTTAGGTAGGTATGGTGGAATCTTGAAAATAAGATTTGGGCTTAAGGGTTTTTTGATGCACAAGTAGTATCTCTACTTGGTGCGGAATTTTTGGCTAGTAAAGATGGGGGCAAGCACCACATGTTGAAGGATCTATGACAATATAACTTCTATGAGAATATAAACCATTACGTTGTCTTCCTTGTCCAACATCATCAATTTTGGCATGTAATATTTTGATGGGGGCTCACAATCACAAAAGATTTCCATGATAGTGTGTTTATATGTGAAAGTTCTCTTCCTTATACTAATTATTCGTGAATTGCTTGTATGACCAATATTGTGATTGTCAAGCCTCAAAAGATTTCACTTTCTAAACCCAATGTGAAGCTACCACTAGGCATGTTATGATTTCAAATTCATGAAATTCAATTTATTCAACAATTTACTCATAGGATATAAGTGAAGCACAAGAGTAAATGACATAGAAAAGAGCTTCGTTGACGGGATGTGAATGCCGCTTACTTAGCCTCCCTGGTAACTATTTGAGGACTCTATTTTATTTAAAAACTTTCAGATCTAAGTATTTTATTAAAACAGCAAGCAAAATGAAAATAAAATGACACTCCAAGAATGGCACATATCATGTGAAGAAGCAAAAACTTAGGCTCAACTGATACTAACCGATAATTGTTGAAGAAGAAAGGTTTGATGCATGCCGAGGCACCCCCAAGCTTACATGCTTGAGACTTCTTGAAATATTATCTTGGGTTGCCTTGGGCATCCCCAAGCTTGAGCTTTTGTGTCTCCTTAATTCCTTTTATATCACGGTTTCCCTAAGTCTTAAAAACTTCATCCACACAAAACTCAACAAGAACTCATGAGATAAGTTAGTATAAACCAACGCAAAAACCTTATCATTATATACTGTATAAAATCACTAAAATTATTATTCAACATTGCATAATAAATGTATCAGCATATTTAATACTCCTATCCTCAAATAGAATCATTAAACAAGCAAACATATGCAAACAATGCAAGCATAACAGCAATCTGCCAAAACAGTAAAGACTATAAAGAATGCAAGAGTATTGATACTTCCCTAACTCCAAAAGTTATGAAAATTTACCACGTTGTAGAAAATTTATCAGATCTTATTTTGCAAAAAAATCAACATTTTATCATATTTTGACTTTTCTAGGGATTTTTTTCAACAACGGTAAACTTTCTGTTTTGACACAGCAACATGTAGACTTGTAAAATAAGCATAGTAAAGGCTATCAATGTCACTTTTATTGAAATAAAAGTTGCAAAACATTATTCTAAATAACAGATAGCAAATACTAACAAAATAAAATGATTCTCCAAGAAAAACACATATCTTGTGACGAATGAAAACATAGCTCCAAGTGAGGTTACAGATAATGTTGAAGACGAAAGAGGGGATGCCTTCCGGGGCATCCCCAAGCTTAGTTGCTTGGATATTCCTTGGATATTATCTTGGGGTGCCTTGGGCATCCCCAAGCTTAGGGTCTTGTCACTCCTTATTCTCATCATATCGACATCTCACCCAAAACTTGAAAACTTCAATCACACAAAACTTAACGGAACTTCGTGAGATAGGTTAGTATGATAAAGAGCAAACCATTTCACTTTGGTACTGTAAAATACAAGATTCATAATTGTTTCCATACAATGCCTACTATAGCATATCATTTACACAATTTATATTGAGCAATATAAGCATAGAACTAGAAAACAAGCAAAATATGCATTGAAAACAGAATCTGTCAAAAACAGAACAGTCTGTAGTAATATGTACTCCAACCATATTTTTGGTACTCCAAACATTCTGAAAAAAATCGGAAAACCTGGGAAATTTTTCTATTAATCTTCTGCAAAAAGAATCAGCATTTTATCACGCTTGTGTTAAAAATGAGAATTGTTTTCCTGAGCACAAAAGTTTCTGTTTTTCAGCAAGATCAAATCAACTATCACCGTAAGCCATCCCAAAGGTATTACTTGGCACTTTATTAAAACGAAAGCAATAAAATATGATTACTACAATAGCCTAATCATGTGAACACACAAAAACAGTAGGTAAAAGTTTTGGGTTGTCTCCCAACAAGTGCTTTTGTTTAATGCCTTTTAGCTAGGCATGGTGATTTCAATGATACTCGCATAAAAGATAAGAATTGAAACACAAAGAGAGCATCATCAAGCATATGATGAGCACATTTAAGTCTAACACACTTCTTATGCATAGGAATTTTGTGAGCGAACAATTTATGGGAACAAGAATCAACTAGCATAGGAAGGCAAAACAAGCACAACTTCAAAATTTTCAACACATAGAGAGGAAACTTGATATTATTGCAATTCCTACAAGCATAAGTTCCTCCCTCATAATAATTTTCAGTAGCATCATGAAGAAATTCAACAATATAGCTATCACATAAAGCATTCCTTTCATGACACAAAAGCATAGAACACTTATTACTCTCCACATACGCAAATTTCTTCTCATCAATAGTAGTGGGAGCAAAGTCAGCAAAATAACTATCATGAGAGTGAAAATTAAAATCATGATGACAAGTTTCATGGTTATCATTATTCTTTATAGCATACATGTCATCACCATAATCATCATAGATAGCAACTTTGTTATCATATTCAATTGAAGCCTCATCCAAAATAGTGGATTCATCATTAAATAAAGTCACGACCTCTCCAAATCCACTTTCATCAATATAATCATCATAAATAGGAGGCATACAATCATCATAATAAATTTTTTCATCAAAACTTGGGGGACTAAAAATATCATATTCATCAAATATAGCATCCCCAAGCTTATGGCTTTGCATATCATTAGCATCACGTATATTCAAAGAATTCATACTAAAAACATTGCAATCATGCTCATCATTCAAATATTTTGTGCCAAACATTTTATTGACTTCTTCTTCTAACAATTGAGCACAATTTATCAAACCATCATTTTCAAGAAAGATATTATAAAGACGATCAATAATATGATGCAACCTCATTCCATTTTTTCTGTAGTTTTCTTTTATAAACCAAACTAGTGATAAACAAAAAACTAAAAGATTCGATTGCAAGATCTAAAGATATACCTTCAATCACTCACCTCCCCGGCAACGGTGCCAGAAAAGAGCTTGATGTCTACTATGCAACTTTATTCTTGTAGACACGTGTTGGGCCTCCAAGCGTAGAGATTTGTAGGACAGTAGCAATTTCCCCTCAAGTGGATGACCTAAGGTTTATCAATCCGTGAGAGGTGTAGGATGAAGATGGTCTCTCTCAAACGACCCTGCAAACCAAATACAAGAAATCTCTTGTGTCCCCAACACACCCAATACAATGGCAAATTGTATAGGTGCACTAGTTCGGCGAAGAGATGGTGATAAAAGTGTAATATGGATGGTAGAAATATATTATTATAATATGAATAAATAAAAAAAAGCAAGGTAGCAAATAGTAAACGGGCACAAAAACGGTATTGCAATGCTTGAAAATGAGGCATAGGGTCCGTACTTTCGCTAGTGCAATCTCTGAACAGTGCTAATATAATTGGATCATATAACCACCCCTCAAAGTGCGATGAAGAATCACTCCAAAGTTCCTATCTAGCGGAGAACATAAGAAGAAATCGTTTGTAGGGTACGAAACCACCTTGAAGCTTTTTTTTTCTGATCGATCTATCCAAGAGTTCGCACTAAAATAACACCAAATAATTTCAGATTCATAATACTCAATCCATCACAAAGAACCTCAAAGAGTGCCCAAAGATTTCTACCGGAGAAACAAAGACAAGAACGTGCATCAACCCCTATGCATGAAACAAAGACAAGAACGTGCATCAACCCCTATGCATAGATTACCCCAATGTCACCTCAGGAAGCCGCGAGTTGAGTGCCAAAACATATATCAAGTGAATCAATACGATACCCCATTGTCACCATGAGTATTCAACTGCAATACATATATCAAGTGTTCTCAAATCCATAAAAGTATTCAATCCGATAACAACAAAATCTCAAAGGGAAAAACTCAATTCATCACAACAAGATAGAGACGGGAAAACACCATACGATCCAACTATATTAACAAAGCCCGTGATACATCAAGATCATGACATCTCAAGAACACGAGAGAGAGAGATTAAACACATAGCTACTGATACAAACCCTCAGCCCCAAGGGTGGACTATTCCCTCCTCATCGTGGTGGCCGTCGGATGATGAAGATGGCCACCGGAGATGATTTCCCCCTCCGGTAGGGTGCCAGAAAGGGTCCAGATTGGTTTTCGGTGGCTACAGAGCCTTGCGGCGGTGGAACTTCTGATCTAAGTTAACCCCGAGGGGTTTCAAAATATTTGGGAATTTATAGTGCAAAGAAGGGGTACGGGAGGCCACCGAGGTGGGCACAACCCACCTGGGCGCGCCAGGGGGCTTTGGCGCGCTCTGGTGGGTTGTGCCCCCCGCGGGGCACCCCCAGGTGCTGCTTTGGCCCATCGGTAGTCTTCCGGTCCATGAAAAATCCACAAAAAGTTTCTCGGTGTTTGGACTCTGTTTAATATTGATTTTCTGCGATGTAAAAAACTAGCAAAAAAACAGCAACTGGCATTGGGCACTATGTCAATAGGTTTGTCCCAAAAAATGATATAAAGTTGCTATAAAATAATTTTAAAACATCCAAGAATGATAATATATTGGAATGAATACTTCATAAATTATAAATAGGTTGGAGACGTATCAGGATGATAATTGATAATGCCTTTGTTGCTTTTGAATGTATTCACCACATAAAACAAGAAAAGGACCCTACAAAGAGTTTTTGTGCTTACAAAGTAGATCTATCTAAGGCTTATGATAAAGTGGATTGGAATTACCTTAAGAAGATGATGCAAAAACTTGGCTTCGCTCGCCGTTGGGTTGACTGGATAATGACATGTGTGACCTCGGTTAGATACTCTGTAAATTTCAATGGAGCTATCTTGGATTCGTTTGCACCATCGCGTGGTCTTCGGCAAAGTGATCCAGTATCCCCTTATTTGTTCCTATTTGTTGCTGATGGCCTCTCTGCACTTATCAATCAGAGCATTGAGGATGAAAGGTTATCGCCAATAAAAATCACAAGGAGAGCCCCGGGTATATCTCATCTCTTATTCGCTGATGATACACTCTTGTTCTTTAAAACAAATGTTGAAGAAGCTACTCTTGTTGGGAGCATTCTGGATAAATATGCAGGTACTACTGGACAGCTCCTGAATCCTGAAGGAAATATACCCTAGAGGCAATAATAAAATTGTTATATATATATACATGACAACATTATTATGATCATGGTATTAAAATAACTATTCTGATCATAGCATCCCTATACAGGCGCGACGTGAATCTCCCGAACTCCCAACCGGTGCATACTAAAAAAACCCGTCCCCCATCTCCCACGCGCCGCCTGATCTCCACCTCCAGTTGCCACTCGCCGCCGCGACCCCCGCCCTCCTGCAGCACCGCGGCCCCCGCTGCCCTACGCTGCGGCCACACCAGGAACCAGGGCCGTCGCCGCCCCCCACCAGCATCCCGCGCCGCCGCCAGCCACCAACAACTCGCGCCGCCGCCCTCCCCATGCTACTGCCGAACTCACCGCTCCACGCCCCAACCGCCGCCCCTATCGTCCGTCCGACCGCGACCACCTGCACACCGCTGCCCCGACCACCTGCGCGTCGCTGCCCGCCGCCGGCCTGGATCCTTGCGCACCGCCGGCCCCGACCACCTGGGCGCTGCCGCGGCGCCGCTCATCTCCCTGTACACCGTCGGCCTTGACCAGTTGCGCGCCGCCGCAACACCAAGATCCAAGTTGGAGGTCCACTACATGTCCATCTCCCGTGCTCCTCCCCCCGAGCCTCTTCCCGAATCACCGTAAGCAGCCACGGTGAGCGACCGTACCCGTCAACTCTCTCTGACCTTCCCCGTCATCTCTCTCTGACCTTCCCCGCACGTCTCCTCTGCTGCCGTGCACGGTGCTTGGTGGCATCCCAGGTGCCTCTCCAAAACAGTGTGTGTAGTGCTCCCCTGAAAATCCTCTCACGTATGCAGCTTCTCGGTTGTTAACTCAGATAGATGCAGCGATACACAAAGACGGCTACCTGATTACTACATTAGTCTAGAAACCATGATTCACTGTTGCTAGAACAGTGGAACACTGATAAGTATCATCCATCACTCAGCTAATGCACGGGGAACATGGCCACGAGCTCGACCATAAGAGAAGGGCAACTCACGCTCAGATGCTGGAAGCTGTGAGTGACTGCGACGGCCTTCAAATTTTCTGGAGCAGCGAAAAAATCGAAGCATGCCTTCTTTAGGCCCTCACAGCAGTGTTGCTCGACCAGTGCCAAAATGTTCGCCGCCGTGCCGATGTGGATGTACTCGCATAGCTTCTCCTCGCAAATCAGCTTCAGCCGCCCCATTTCAAATGACATCTAGCAACTACGGTTGTCTCTGTTTAGCTTTTTTTTCTTCTCTTTGAACTAGCTGCCGATTTGCACCGGTCTCTCAGACGTGCTCCTACATATGGATGTGTTGCTCATGTGAAAAATGTGCTAAGTGAATTTAATAATCTTGACAAAACTGCAGGGTGTATCTAATTTACTGAAAGAATTCTCATTTTCCCCTTTTACAACCATTGAGATGTTCAGAGACGTCGCATGAAGTTCTACAACAACCATACGCCAAGTCCTACTACGACTATGCACTTTTCTTCGAGGTGGTTTGTGTTCCTTGCTGCTGCTGGATACTGGACGTGTGTGCTTGTGGGCTTGCTGGACGTGTGTTGGCTAGCTTGAGGCTCTAGAGAGCAGAACAAAGTTGACCTTCCATGCCAAGAATTCAAATATGTTCTACTATTTGTCATTCATCTACATTAGTTCATAGTCCTACATGTATGGTTTTCGTTTGCTGAATCTACACAAGCCATGCTGAGTATTCTTGCTACAATATTGCTAATTCCATGAATCCTTACTGAGTCTTTATACTAAATCTGAAAGAAATACTGCCTGAAGCAAAACGAACACTTTCAGTTCGGAATTATGTATCCCTTCTTACCCAACAACACAACTTGCTTCCCAAACCTGAATTTTTGATCAGTCCAGCCCTCATACTTGTTTGTATGATGTTTCTGCGAAGCATTGATCAAGCGTTTACTCACTCCTAAAAATGTGCATGCGTTGCCGCTAGCCTGCTGGTGTTCAAGTCTTTCCCAAATCTCACATTCTAGTGCCGGTGTTCTGCTCTCTATATTTGTACCGTGAAATCAGTTTTGTTTGACTCCATCCAAAAGCTTCAGAATAATCCCCGTGCGCACACTCATGTGTGTGTGCGCGCGCCAAAGCTGGTCGCCTTACAGAGGACCAGTGAGCACGCCTCCGTGCAGGTCGTTGCATACCCCGCATGGTGAAGATGGTCATGTGACCCTCTTCCCCAAATGGATTTTCCCTGTTTTAAAAAAATACCCTATAGGTTGAAATTTAAATAATGGATTAGTTTGTTGTTTATTTCAAAAATCAAGAAGTTCATATAGCAGTTCAAAAAATACATACCTAGAAGCTCAAAAATAATAATTGAGGAAGAAGTTCAAAAACAGCTTCAAATAAAAAAACAGAATAGTTAAAAAAAGTTTATAAAAATGATTTCTCCTCCTAAAACTTATAAGTTCAAATTAGAATAACGAAGCGGTTCCATGTTTATATAAAAAAGAAAATTTCCTGTAACTAACCAAAAACTAAGAAGTTCAAACTTAAAAAATGGCGAAGTTCGATGTTTATAAAAAATCAGATTTTTCTCATCATTAAAAGAATAAAACACAAAACTTCAAATTAAAGTAACGGAGCAACTCGATGTATTAAAAAAACTCAGATTATTCTTGTTTCTAGAAAAAAGTATTTAATTCAATTCAAGAACAAAGTTGTTCGATGTTTACTTAAAAGATTGATTTTTTTGTTTTCTAAAAATAAAGTAAGAAGTACAAATTAAAATAATAGTGAAGTTCAAAGTTATACAAACCTAGAATTTACAAGTTAAAAAAATCGATGCCATTTTTTGGGATTTTCAAAACAACCCATGAAATCGCAACGAATTTGAAAACATTGTCTACATGAAAAATGTCTTCTAAAACATAAGTTTTCCATATATCCTACGCATTATTCCCATAATATAATTTGAATGTTTTCTGTATATCGTTCAAAACAAGTTTTATCGTGTTGAAAAGACGATGCTCTTAACCCGTCATGATTTTGTTTAAAGAAATGCTTTCCAATAAGTTTCTAATGATACAATTTGGTTTAAATTGTTTATTTTTGTATAACTAGGACTTTTCCCGTTACTAATGAGTAACACCAAGAAGTCCTAATTAAAAAAATGAAGTTGTTTGATGTTTATAAAAGCTCATATTTTCCCTAATACTAAATATTAAAACTAAGAAGTTCAATTTTAAAAAAGGAGTAGTTCGATGTATATAAAATACTCAGTTCTTGTTGTTACTTGAGAATAAACCAAGAAGTTCAAATGGAAAAAAGCGGAGCAGTTGGATATTTATTTGATAAATCAGATTTTTCAAGTTACTAAATAATAAAACCAATAAGTTCAATTTGAAATAACAAAGAAGTTTGATGTTTCTAACAAAACTTCAATCTTCACATTTCTAAAAATACACAAAAGAAGTTCAAATAAAAAAGTTAGAGCGGTTCGATGTCTATACAAATCAGATTTTTTTTCATTACTAAATTGAAATAGAGAGAAGTTCAAATGGATAATAGCCAGAAGTTCATGTACTGCATGGTGCGTGTTTCGTATAAGAAAAAAATATAAAAAAGGTGAAGCACAAAATTTTGTTGCTAGAAGTTAAAGTGCTCGGCCCGAGAAAGTTCAAAAATTCTTGTGAGAGAGGTTGAACAAAAATACGTCACAGAAGTTCAAGATGAAAACAGCGGGTAGTTCAACAACTACACAAAATGCGTTTCAGATAGGAATATCAGAATAGAAAACAAAAAGCTTAAAAGATTTGTTGCGAGAAGTTCATGTGCTCCTCCCGGTGAAGTTCAAGATCTCTAGTGCGAAACGTCCGACCTTCAATTATATATAAAAAACAGGCAAAAAATGACGTTGTTTTTTCCATTTATAAAACTGCTCTTAAACAATAAAAATTTGTAACGTGTGTCTACATGAAAAAGATGCTCCTATTAATAAGCTTTCCAATGGTATATTATATGCTATATTCCGATGAATGGTTAAAAGTTTTATGTATACCGTTAAAAACACATTTTTACGCATTCAAAAAAATATTTTGAACCGCCGCGAGTATGAAAAATTGAACAACACGAAAAAGTTGCGTGTTTGCAACAACTTTCCATCGGCATATCATTTGCTCAATTCCGGTAAGTGGTTTGGGAGTTACATGCAAAAACATCACGTCATAAACAGAGTGAAGTTCAAACAGACGTGCGCGGGAAGTTCAACTACTTCACACAGTGCATTTCCAAGGCAGAAATTATGATCTCGTCATTTTCTAATTTACTTCAAAACAACAGGAATAGCATTTGTGCAAGTTCAAGTCCTCGTCCGAGAAATTAAAAAAATTATCGTGACAGAGGTTTGTACATAAATAATATCATTCATGTAACACTGACAAATGGATGGGAAAATTAAAAACGAAAATACATCATAGAAGTTCAACGTGAAAACAACACGAAGTTCGACTACTATAGTGAATGAATTGGAGATGAAAAACTTTTAAAATTGTCACGAGTATGAAAAAAAGATCAACACGGGAAAGTTGCGTGTTTACAGCAGCTTTCCATCGGTATATCACTTGCTCAATTCTGGTGAGTGGATGGAGAGCTACGAGCAATGGATGGAGAGCTACGGGCAAAAAAATCACGTGAAAAACAGAGTGAAGTTCAGGTACACGCGCCGAGAAGTTCAGGTTCTTCACGTGGTGCATTTTTTAAGAATCTGTTTCGCGATAAAGACAGAACGAACGATCTCGCCATTTCCGAAATTACTTGAAAACGGCAAGAAATCACAGACAACCATCAACATGAAAAAGTTTTGCATTTTCTGTAGCTTTTCAGCGGTATATTATTTGCCCCATTCCGATAAAGTTTGTAGAAATTACGGCAAAAATATGTTTTTAACCATTTTCAAAACTGACATAAAACCGTAATAAATTGGGAGAAACAATATATACAAAAAAGTTTCGCATTTCCTCAAGCTTTCCAACGCCATATCATTTGCTGCATTTGGACGTACGGTTAAAAAATTAGCTCGAAAATACAAACTCGGTGGAACTTGTACCGTTTTTTAAATTACTTTTAAACCATTCAAAATTAGAAAAAACTTTTAACATAAAAAGTAGCACATTTTCATAAGCTTTCCAACGCCATATTATTTGCATCAATTGGATTAGCCGTTTAGAAATGGCATCGAAAATACGAACTCGGGTGTTCGGTTTGTGAAATTTTACGATTTTCTGAATTACTCTTTAACCGTAGGGAATTAGAGAAAACTTTCAACATGTGGAAGGAGCGGTTTTGCAGCAGCTTTCCAACGCCATATTATTTGCCTCATTCCAATAAACGGTTTAAAAATGCGATCGAAAATACGATCCACGTTTTTTATATGAAGAAAAAACAATTTTCAAAACTGCTCTTAAACTTCTTACATTTTGCCAAAAATTTAACTTGGGTCATGATACTGATGTCCATAGCTATCCAACGGTATATCGCAAGCCCCATTTGGATACCTTTTAGCTGAAGTTCAACCTAGTACTCGGGGGAGGTCAGGCGCGTTACTCGGGAAGTTCATGTTGTGATCAGAATATTATTCTGATCCCGTGATCAGAATAGTGTTTATGTATAT
>NC_041384.1:387795154-387808218 GCF_002162155.2 Triticum dicoccoides
TCCTTATATCATGATAAATGTTTATTATTCATGCTAGAATTGTATTAACCGGAAACTTGATACATGTGTGAATACATAAACAAAACACAGTGTCCCTAGTATGCCTCTACTAGACTAGCTCGTTAATCAAAGATGATTAAGTTTCCTAACCATCGACATGTGTTGTCATTTGATGAACGGTATCACATCGTTAGGAGAATGATGTGATGCACAAGACCCATCCATTAGCTTAGCATAATGACCGTTAAGTTTTATTGCTATTGCTTTCTTCATGACTTATACATATTCCTTTGACTATGTGATAGAGGCAAAGGTGTCCCGATGTTTCGGTGAGATGGTGGCTATCGTTTTCTGTGGGAGTCGACCTTGACGATCCGACTACGAATGTGCGAGACGTCGCGCCTTAGCAATCGCTAAACCAACTTCCGAGGGTTATTGACCACGCCGGAGCACGATTAACCTGACCACGAGGGTCTGTTTCCTGCGAGCAAACGAAGAACAAGCAAGAAACTGAGATTGCAATCTGGATATTGCGAATATAAGATGAAAGCTTTATTGATCAAGGTGGGGTTCTGTGACGTCTTGGTCTGGTCGTTGGACATAAACGAAGTACGCGAAGTTGCAGCTATGGCGAACTTTTAATCTAAACAAAACCCCAAAGCCTAAAAGATGCCCTAAGGGCTGTATATATGGAGGAGAGAGGGGGAATTTCGTGGCCCTTGGTGGAGGGGTCTGAAACCAACCCTAACTCTTGTTTCCCCACACATACGGACTCTAAAAACAGCCTATACTTAATTACTTCAAAAATACATGGGCCTGGCCCAATAATAAGGTGACGCAGCACCTAAAATAGCCTCGGGACGAAATTTATGAAGTGGCATCTTGTATATTTCGTCCCATGCTTCATGCACTCATTATGGTGGCTTCAGAGTCCTGGAATCATCACTTGTAACTCCGTTCTTGTTCCCCTTGCGCATGCCATCATCTCCATGCTTGAACTTGCTCCAAGGTTCATCTTTCTTGTCCAAGCTAGGCCCTTCATTTGTAAGAAAAACAAATGTATCTAATTTAGGCAACATCATATTCTCATGAACATTAGAATCGTTACCAAGAAACGAAAGTACCTGATAATTCAATTGGCGTGCGCGAGCTCTAGTAATCGGTCCAGTGTGTATAGCAGCAGGGGCTGTGGGTGTAACAATGGTATTGATGTCCTCATCATCCTCCCCTTCTTGAAATGAAGTCGTCCTCGACGAAAGTCCATCGTCCTCACCCAAATAAGGCTTCAATTTTGCAATGTTAAAAGTGGGACTAACCCCTAAATCTGCAGGCAGCTCAAGTTTATATGCATTATCATTTATTTTCTCTAACACCTTAAAAGGACCATCAGCACGTGGCATTAGCTTTGATTTACGCAAATTAGGAAATCTATCCTTACGCAAATGTAACCAAACAAGATCTCCAGGTGCAAACACAACATGTTTTCTACCCTTATCTCCAGCAAGTTTATATTTAGCATTCATACGCTCAATGTTTTCCTTAGTTAACTCATGCATTTTTAAAATAAATTCAGCACGTTCTTTAGCATCAAAATTAACCTTCTCCGAAGATGGAAGAGGCAACAAATCAATAGGTGCACGAGGTAGGAAACCATACACAATTTCAAAAGGGCGCATCTTAGTAGCACAATGCAATGAACGATTATAAGCAAATTCAATATGAGGCAAGCATTCTTCCCACATTTTCTTGTTATTCTTCAAAACAGCCCTAAGCATAGTAGACAATGTTCTATTGACTACTTCAGTTTGTCCATCAGTTTGGGGGTCACAAGTAGTACTAAAAAGCAGCTTAGTCCCCAACTTAGCCCATAAACATCTCCAAAAGTGGCTAAGAAATTTAGTATCACGATCTGAAACAATAGTATTTGGCACACCATGTAAGCGAATAATTTCACGAAAGAACAAATCAGCAACATTAACAGCATCATCGCTTTTATGACATGGTATAAAGTGTGCCATTTTCGAGAACCTATCCACGACAACAAATATGCTATCCCTCCCCTTCTTTGTTTGAGGTAAACCTAAAACAAAGTCCATAGATATATCCTCCCAAGGAACACTAGGTACAGGCAAAGGCATATATAAACCATGAGGATTGAGTCGTGACTTAGCTCTTTGACATGTAGTGCAGCGAGCAACAAAATGCTCAACATCCCGTCTCATCTTTGGCCAAAAGAAATGTGTAGCAAGTATATCCTCCGTCTTCTTGACGCCAAAGTGTCCCATTAATCCTCCTCCATGCGCCTCCTGCAACAACAAAAGATGAACGGAGCTAGCTGGAATGCATAGCTTGTTAGCACGAAACACAAATCCATCGTTAAGAACGAACTTGTTCCAAGTTCTCCCTTCCTTACAATTCTGCAATACATCTTTAAATTCAGCATCATGAACATATTGATCTTTGATGGTCTCCAAACCAAATATAACGACGAGACAAGGCATCAGCAATAACATTTTCTTTACCCTTCTTGTGTTTAATGACATAAGGGAAAGTCTCAATGAATTCAACCCATTTAGCATGTCTACGGTTCAGTTTTGCTTGACTTTTAATGTGTTTCAAAGATTCATGATCAGAATGTATAACAAATTCCTTGGGCCATAAATAATGTTGCCATGTTTCTAAGATCCGAACAAGAGCATATAATTCTTTATCATAAGTAGAATAGTTCAGACTAGGCCCACTCAATTTCAGAAAAGTATGCAACAGGTTTTCCATCTTGTAATAACACACCTCCTAATCCAATTCCACTAGCATCACATTCAAGCTCAAAAGTCTTATTGAAATTAGGAAGTTGGAGTAAAGGAGCATGTGTCAACTTATCTTTCAATACCGTGAAGGCTTCTTCCTGTGCGGTACCCCAAACAAAAGGCACGTCCTTCTTTGTAAGCTCGTTGAGAGGTGCAGCAATGGTGCTAAAATCTCTCACAAAACGCCTATAGAAACCAGTGAGGCCAAGGAAACTCCTCACTTGTGTGACCGTTTTGGGCTGCGGCCAACTCTCAATAGCTTCAATCTTGGCTTTATCAACTTCAATTCCCTGTGGAGTAACAACATAGCCAAGAAAATATACTCGGTCGGTGCAAAAGGTGCACTTTCCAAGGTTACCAAACAAACGTGCATCACGTAGAGCAATAAAAACAGCACGTAAATGTTCCAAATGTTCCTCCAAAGATTTGCTATAAATCAATAAGTCATCAAAGTAAACTACCACAAATCGTCCAATGAAAGCACGTAAAACTTCGTTCATTAACCTCATGAAAGTACTAGGTGCATTAGTTAACCCAAAAGGCATGACTAACCACTCATATAATCCAAACTTAGTTTTAAATGCTATTTTCCATTCATTTCCCAATTTCATACGAATTTGATGGTATCCACTACGCAAATCAACTTTGGAGAATATTGTAGAGCCACTCAATTCATCAAGCATATCATCTAGCCTAGGAATAGGATGACGATAACGAATAGTAATATTATTAATGCCTCTACAATCAACGCACATACACGACGTACCATCCTTTTTCGGCACTAAAATGATAGGAACAACACAAGGACTAAGGGATTCACGTATATAACCTTTGTCGAGCAGTTCTTGTACTTGACGCATAATCTCCTTCGTCTCCTCTGGATTGGTACGGTATGGTGCACGGTTGGGTAATGATGCACCGGGAATTAAGTCAATTTGATGCTCAATCCCTCGAATAGGTGGTAATCCCGGTGGCACGTCTTGTGGAAAGACGTCAGCGAACTCCTGCAAAATGTTAGTGACAGCAGGAGGCAAAGAGGAAGGCACGTCCTCGAATGAAAATAATGCCTCTTTGCACACAAAAGCATAGCAAATAGATTTGCTAAAATCTAGATCATCAATATCAGATTTGGTGGCAAGTAAACATGCACTTTTCAATTTAATTTCAGAAGCAACACTAGATTGTTTATTATTATTAGGCTGCATTTGTTGCTCAAATTCTTTTGCCACAATCTGATTTTCACTCTTATTTTTCTCCTGTTTTGCTTTATTAGCTCTATTAATATCATCTTTCAAAATGGAATCAGGAGTCATAGGAAGCAAAGTAATATTTTTATCCTTATGAACAAGAGTATACTGATTGTTTCTACCATGGTGAACAGATTTTTTATCAAATTGCCATGGTCTACCAAGTAATAAGGAACATGCTTGCATAGGTACCACATCACAATCAACATAATCAGCATATGTAGAGATACTAAAATGCACACGAACCGTACGTGTTACCTTAACCTTGCCGCTGTTGTTGAACCATTGGATGTAGTAAGGATGTGGATGTGGTCTTGTGGTGAGAGATAGCTTCTCCACCATCTCCATGCTAGCCAAGTTATTGCAGCTCCCTCCATCTATGATGACGCGAACAGAACGTTCCTTCACAACTCCCTTTGTATGGAACAAATTATGCCTCTGATTTTGCTCAGCTTGTGTAACCTGCACACTCAAAACACGTTGAGCAACTAAACATTCATACCTGTCAGCATCTTCAGCAGCCATGTATTGCGTCTCATAATCAGAATCATCTCCACCATGTTCTTCACGTGTAATAAGAGCCAAAGTCTCTTCATCATAGTCACTAGCGGACTCATACCCACCATCCTCAGTAGCAATCATCACACGCTGAGATTGGCATTCTCTCGCAAAATGTCCTCTTCCCTTACAACGACGACAAATAATATCACTTGTGTGCCCTGTTGATGCCATGGAAGAAGAAGAGCTCTGCGCAGGTCCAGCAAGTGTGCTCTTGGCAGATAGTGGTGGTTGTGCCTGCTTTCTTGTATCACGGCTGGAGGTGGAACCTGATGGAGGTGCTGGTGGAGTGGAAGTAGAGGATGCACGTGGTGTCCATGATGAAGATCGACCTGCAGAAAAGTTAGTTCGCGCCAATGCCTGTCGATCCTGCACTTCACGTTCAGCTTTACAAGCAAGATGGAATAAACGAGTGATATTATTATACTCCTTATACTCTAGGATGGTCTGAATCTCTCTATTTAATCCACCCATAAAATGTGCAAGCATAGCTTCATTCTCCTCAACAATACCACATCTAATCATGCCAGTTTGTAATTCCTGATAATATTCTTCTACAGAATTTTTTCCTTGTCTTAAACGCTGCAATTTTTGAAGTAATTCACGTTGATAATATGGTGGAACCCAACGAGTACGCATAGCAGTTTTCAAAGCAGCCCAAGTAGCAGGAATAGGATATAATCTACAATGCTCAGACCACCAAACACATGCAAAACTAGTGAATGCATAAACAGCAGCAGGAACACGTCTCTCCTGGGGATATTGTAAACATGTAAATCGTTGTTCAGTTTCTAACTCCCAAGTAAGATATATATCAGGAACATATCTACCCTCAAATGGTGGAATATTCAATTTTAGTTTAGGGAGATGGTCATGATCTCGTACCTGAGGGTGAGCCCTACCATTGCCATTATTTGCATGTGGACGACCTGGTGGTTGCTGTGTTGGTGGTGGCACGTAGTTCTGATTTTGATCAACCTCATCCTCGTAATCGCCGGCAAAATCATCCTCCTCTACATCAGCAGCAGGAGCCACAGAAGTATCAATAGCAGCACCAACAGTTTGGCCAGGTGCAAGAGGGAGACAGCTCGCTCGGCGGAGGGCTGTTTCACGATGTGTAGGTAGTCGTTGTTGTTGTTGTTGTAGAGGTGCGTTAGGTGCAACCGGTGGTGGTGGTGGAAGACGCGCGAGCAATTCATTAAACCTGTTATCTACCTTTGTTTCGAACGTCTTCTCCATGTCATCTATCTTCTCCATGGCCTCTTCAAATCTGTTTAGCATATCTTGCACCTGTCCACTCATCATTTGCTAAAATTTATCATGCAACTCCTTATTCGTCATGTTCTCCCAGTCAGTCTCGTCGGCTTGTGATCCTGCCATGGTTAGCAACAATAGAAACACACAAGAATATGATCCTACAGAATACTAACAAGAGGTGGTGGTGGTGTCACAAATCCGTCAAGCCAATCTCAAATTCTTACCAGTTCTTACCCAGCAGCAGGCGGTGATCGGCAACCGTCGTAGTCAAAACTCTCAAAGCTTGGATAGAGAGATTACCAGGGAGAATCAAACGCACGACGTAGATGTATGTGGAGCTGGGAAGGCTTATAATATGGTAGCAAAAAGGGTCAGCAATAATCAATTCAGAGATGCAAAGTTGAATAAACGCTCAACGACGGTACTGTGCTGGTCCTAGGCTAGACCGTGCTAGAGACGCGAGCCTAGAACACTAACAAAATCACGACGCTGCATGTAAACAATGGAGGAGCACACTGAATTTTTTTTCTCTTTTTTTCACCTTTTTTGCACTTTTTTTCCTCTTTTTTTTGCTCCGCAACAATTTTTTTTTCGAAAAAGTCTACAAATGGTCTAAAAACTGCCTAGCCAGAATTTTCCAGACTTAGTTTTTTTTGAGTTTGGAACTATTTTTCTTCTGCGGGTAGCACGGAATCTCAGGAGTCCTACTCTCTCATGACTCGGAGTATGGTGTGATCTAGAACTCGAAAACAAAGCAACAAATACTGGACATGGACTAGGACTGGTGCGGAGATGAATCTGGTGGAACTCGGACTATGGTGGTATATCTGGACTCGGATTGGTGGTGGTATATGGCGATGGTATATCTGGACTCAGATTGGTGGTGGTATATGGAGATGGTATATGTGGACTCGGATTGGTGGTTGTATATGGCAGCGGCGATGTATATGGTGGGGTGGTGGTATATGGTAATGATGATGACGATGGTGCGGCGGCGGCGTGACAACCTGTGAACAGAACTCGAAACTCTAAAGGACTAGACGCTAAGACCAGCAACTTGACACGACGATGCAACCGCAAATTCAACAAAGCAAATACAGAAAAGATTATGCAAAGGCTCAGATTGGTTCGGATAGGATGAACTAACCCTAAATTTTTTTGGATTTTTCATGGACTGTAGGTATGAAGAACAGACTCGAACTAATCTACGAAAAACTGTAAAATCTCAACGAGCAACCTGAAAATCTGATACCACTTGATAGAGGCAAAGGTGTCCCAATGTTTCAGTGAGATGGTGGCTATCGTTTTCTGTGGGAGTCGACCTTGACGATCCGACTACGAACGTGCGAGACGTCGCGCCTTAGCAATCGCTAAACCAACTTCCGAGGGTTATTGACCACGCCGGAGCACGATCAACCTGACCACGAGGGTCTGTTTCCTGCGAGCAAACGAAGAACAAGCAAGAAACTGAGATTGCAATCTGGATATTGCGAATATAAGATGAAAGCTTTATTGATCAAGGTGGGGTTCTATGACGTCTTGGTCTGGTCGTTGGACACAAACGAAGTACGCGAAGTTGCAGCTATGGCAAACTTTTAATCTAAACAAAACCCCAAATCCTAAACGATGCCCTAAGGGCTGTATATATGGAGGAGAGAGGGGGAATTTCGTGACCCTTGGTGGAGGGGTCCGAAACCAACCCTAACTCTTGTTTCCCCACACATACGGACTCTAAAAACAGCCTATACTTAATTACTTCGAAAATACATGGGCCTGGCCCAATAATAAGGTGATGCAGCACCTAAAATAGCCTCAGGACGAAATTTATGAAGTGGCATCTTGTATATTTCGTCCCATGCTTCATGCACTCATTATGGTGGCTTCAGAGTCCTGGAATCATCACTTGTAACTCCGTTCTTGTTCCCCTTGCGCATGCCATCATCTCCATGCTTGAACTTGCTCCAAGGTTCATCTTTCTTGTCCAAGCTAGGCCCTTCATTTGTAAGAAAAACAAATGTATCTAATTTAGGCAGCATCGTATTCTCATGAACATTAGAATCGTTACCAAGAAACGGAAGTACCTGATAATTCAATTGGCGTGTGCGAGCTCTAGTAATCGGTCCAGTGTGTATAGCAGCAGGGGCTCTGGGTGTAACAATGGTATTGATGTCCTCGTCACTATGAGATTATGCAACTCCAGGATACCGGAGGAATACCTTGTGTGCTATCAAACATCACAACGTAACTGGGTGGTTAAGATGCTCTACAGGTATCTCCGAAGGTGTTTGTTGGGTTGGCATAGATTGAGATTATGATTTGTCACTCCGAGTACCGGAGAGGTATCTCCGGGCCCTCTCAGTAATGCACATCATGATAAGCCTTGCAAGCAATGTGACTAATGAGTTAGTTATGGGGTGATGCATTACGGAACGAGTAAAGAGACTTGCCGTAACGAGATTTATATAGGTATGAAGATACCGACGATTGAATCTCGGGCAAGTAACATACCGATGACAAAGGGAATGACATATGTTGTCATTACGGTTTGACAGATAAAGATCTTTGTAGAATATGTAGGAACCAATATGAGCATCTAGGTTCCGCTATTGGTTATTGACTGGAAAGGTGTCTTGGTCATGTCTACATAGTTCCCGAACCCGTAGGGTCTGCACGCTTAACGTTTGATGACGATTTGTATTATGAGTTATGTGTTTTGGTGACCGAAGATTTTTCGGAGTCCCGGGTGAGATCACGGACATGACGAGGAATCTCGAAATGGTCGAGAGGTAAAGATTGATATATTGGTCGACAATATTCGGACACTGAAAGTGTTTCGGAATGTATCGGGTACATATCGGAGTACCAGAGGGTTACCGGAACCCCCCGGGGGAAGATGTGGGCCATAGGAGGGAGGAAACCTAGCCCACAAGGGTGGCGCGCGCCTCCCTAAGGGAGGAGTCTGAATTGGACTAGGGGAGGGGGCGCGACCCCCCTTTCCTTCTCCTTCTCCCTCTCCTCCCCCTCCCCCTTTGATAAAAGGAAGGGGGCGAATTGGACTAGGAGCCCAAGTGGGACTCCTCCCACTTGGTGCGCCCCTAGGCCGGCCTCCTCCCCTCTCCCTCCTTTATATGCGGTGGTGGGGGAGCCTCCAACACACAACAATTGTTCCTAGCCGTGTGCAGCACCCCCCTCCACCGTTTACTCCTCCGGTCATATTATCGTAGTGCTTAGACGAAGCCCTGCGCGGATCACTTCACCATCACACTACAAAAAAATACACTTTCGTGATGATACGTGTTTGTCACAGTAGGTCACGTTTTTTGTCATGCATGTACATCCATGACAAATTTATGACAGAATCAAGATAGTCATACCTGTGCTGTCATAGAAGTGTTCCATGACATTACCAAAATTATCATCACGGAAGTGTCCACTTTCATGACGATAAATCACGCGTCACAGAAGTGCTTTCGTCAAGGGTGACCGACACATGGCATCCACTGTAACGGAATGCCGTTAAGCTATTGGGTCCAGTTTTGGATCCGATAACCCGTTAACAGCCCCGACCAATGGGGATTTTCCACGTGTAAAATCATCATTGGCTGGAGGAAACACGTGTCGGCTCATCGTTGGGACATATGTCATCCATGCATTGGACCCAAAGCGCCTATGATACGTCGACACATGGCACGGCCCAACAAAGTCCCATTCCTGTGAAAAGACCGACCCGTTTGACTTGGTCAAAAGGTGGTGGGCCGGCCCACGGTGAGCCTGTTAACGGCTTGTTCGCATATAGCCCATTTACAGCCAGCTAACCAAGGGCCCATTTACGGCCTATCCGAATTAGGCCTAGTAGTGTCATCTGGGCTGTCCAATATAATTCCAGCCCATTTTAACTTCCGTCCCATGTATGGCCCATGACGTCTTTCGACCCATATGAGGCCCTCAGTAACCCTCGGCCCATTAACGGCACGTGGTGAAACTGGCCCGTAATGAACAGTGTATCACTTTATACCCATTAACAACCCATTATTCCATTGGGCCGTGTCCAGCCCATGTTATCTTTCGGCCTTCTCAGGGCCCATTTATTCTTGGGCTCATTTCTAGTATTCGTTTACTTACGGCCTGTTAGTGTCATTTTCTACCTGTGGGCCAAATTCAGCCCGTGGTTATAGTTGGCCCATTTGTGGCCCGTTAATACGTTGGGCCGTTTATATAGCATCATCAAATACGACCGATTAACGACGACACGTTATGGTCGGCCCATGAATGGACGATTTCAACTCTAGCCCATTTACAACCATAATGTGGTCTGTTGTTGGCCCATGTTTGGCCAACCGATCATACGGCCCGGAGAAGGCCCATTGATGATATGGCCCATAGAAGGCCCATTGTGTCTATGGCCCATATAAGGCCCATTGTTTCTACGCCCCGTAGAAGGCTCATTGTTTCTACGGCCCGTAGGAGCCCCATGTTAACTACAGTAAATATGTAGCCCATGGTTATTGTGGCCTAATTTTAAAAAATAGGTTATTGCGGCCACTAGCAAGCCACAGAAAAAGAACTGCACCGACTACAAGAAAACAAATGAACAAGACAATAAGGAAATAAATTAGCAAGCAACTTACGCTAGGCTATAACGGCTATTACACATATTACATCCACTGGGCATCAAAGTTCGCCACCAGTGCAAATATAGGGAACAAAGCAGCATATAAATGCCTCAGCAAAACAAGTCCAAAACTGAAACAACTTCAGAAGAGCTCAAGAAACAATATCCTGGGTACCCATAATGCTGGCAAGATGCTTAGCAATCTTATTAAATATCTCTTGTTTGGCGCTTAAATCCTCCAGCACTTGTTGTTGCACCAGAAAGTATGCATCTGAATTCTGTAGGGACTTCCTCAGTCCTTCGGCTTCCTGTCGCATCACATCTTATCGATGTCTTTCAAATTGAATTTGATACTCAAGAAGCCGAACTGATTCAGGCAGTGAGTTTGAAGAGCTGGTGCCAACAGTAGTAGCCAGTAACTCGAACACTACATCAAGACAAGACTTTGGGGTTGTCTCAGTGTCTTCAATATAGTTTTTATCAGCTTTCTTGGAGACCAACAGGGATGTCTCACTATCTTGAACCTTATCTGCATTACTTCCTTTACCATTTCATAAGGGTGTACTCTTCTCCAATATTTTATCCGCGTTCTAAAAGAGAAACAAACAAACACATCACAGGTTTACAATGTAGTATATGAAACTCATTTTGGTAAACCAGTTCAGTAGTAAGGTGGACAGGATAACAGCATGAAACAAACATATATCTATGTAGTATGGCCACTGTATGGTCTATATCATTCTAGTTTATGTTGCCAAATCAAGATAGATACAGTTCGAATCATATCTATTTCAGACAAAGCGGCATAGACAGAATATAAGTGTGGGAAACTACACAGCAATAACAACACTTGTAATGTGCATGGCATGAGAACATAACTGTTTATTCAATTGAAACTGAAATCAACATAGAGCAAGTTACAACAGCAAACACGTTAAAGAAATAGGTTTAAAACATACCTGTTGCGCCATTGAAGTTTCAATTGCATCCTTCAAATTTGAAATTAGTTGGTATGAGTAAATACAGTGATGCAAGAGCAAAGTAGTATGAACCATAGCTATGGAACCTGACCTGAGAACAATTCTTCTTCTACTTTAAGCGTTGACTTGGGGTTCGGAGTGGTGGTCCTCGTGCTTTGGACACTGCAGTTGCCTTACTAACTACTCGTGTTTGGGTGCTCTGTGATGAAGACGGTGTTGTGTCAACGGGAACTGGGTTACTATCTGCTGGGGTTGGGGTTAGAAGGGTGTAGCTGGTTCTCTGTCCAACTGGGTAGGGGTACAATCTGCGTGAGTCTGGGTTATGTGTGGCGGGGCTGGTTCTTGGGCAAGTACAACTGTGGTTCTATCTCCATCGACGGGTAGCACGATCTTTTCCGAAGACCGTGTTTTTACTCCCACAGATACTGCCATCACCCCCTTCAATTGAAATGGATGATAAACAAGAAAAGTAATTGAATGTACAGACATTGTAAGATAGACATGTGCAATGGATAGTAGGGAAGAAAACATGGCATGAAATAATTCACATTTATGTGGTCTAACCAAACAGAATAGCAGGACATAATTTCACATATATGATGGCTAATTAAACAACATAGCATGACACAATTTCACATGTATGATGGCTAACTAAACAGGATAGAATGACATACTTCAAAATATGATGACTATGTAAACATGATGACATGATATAACTATATGATGTGTCAATTAAAGTGGTTGGCATGCCATAAATCACAGACATGCCGTCGATGGAAACATGATGGCATGATATAATTCACGGATAGAATGACATAATTCAAAATATGATGACTATGTAAACAGGATGAGATGATATAACTATATTATGTCTTTAGAAAATGGGTTGGCATGCCATAATTCAGATACATGCTGTCTATGTAAACATCATGGCATGATATAATTCAAATATATGATTTATATACGAAGGAAGTGAGCAGAGGGCAATCACATATATGATGTGTCTACTAAGGAGATGGCATTCATTATTGTGTATATGATGTAAAAACTAAGCATTGCAATACAACATATGCATGATATGAGTAATATAACCCTGCCAAGTTTGAGCATACACCTCAGGGGGATAATAGGACTGGTCATCTGCCTCTGAATCCTCCTCTGAAGAGCTATCTGTAACCAGCAAGATATATGCTTCAACACGTAGCATTGTATGCTCTGAAGACCTTGTTTTCGCTCCAGATTTCTCCATCACCAATTCAAATGGCTGATGCATAGGAAGAGCAGTTGAATATACAAACATTGTCGACAAAAGCAATGAGAAATACAAAAAAAAGGATGGCATGATATAATTCACATATATGACACTTGGCTAAACAGCATGGCATTGCATAATTCACATATATAATGCCTTGCAACAAGATAGCATTGCATAATTCACATATATAATGTCTTGCAACAAGATGGCATTGCATAATTCACATATATGGTAATTAGACACTAAACAGGTGGCATTCACACAAAGCATGTCTAAACTAAGCAAATGACATAGCAATGCAAGATACCATACGCACGATATGAGCAACATAACCCTGCCAAGTTAGAG
>NC_041384.1:387808358-387811119 GCF_002162155.2 Triticum dicoccoides
GAATCCTCCTCTGAGGAGCTACCTATAACTAGCAAGACATGCACTTCGTCAGATAGCATTGTCTACTCTGAAGACCTTGTTTCCACTCCAGATTTTTCCATGACCGTGCCAAATGGCTGATGCACAGGAAGAGTAATTGAATGTACTAAAATTGTTGAAAAATTTAACACGTAATAAAAAATGATGTCATGATATAATTCACATATAATATGACTGGCTAACCAGGGTGGCATTGCAAAATTCACATATATGATGTCTGGCTAAACAAGATGGCATTGCATGATTCACATATATGATAAAAAACTAAACAGATGGCATTGACACAAAGCATGTCTAAACTAAGCAGATGACATCTTTGATGTATACAGTAAACAATGCAAGGCACCATATGCATGATATTACCAACATTAGCATGCCAAGTTAGAGTGAAGACCTCATGGGGTAAATAGGAGTGATCTTCTGCTTCTGAATCCCCCTCAGAACAGTTATCTTCCTCTTGATTATGATATGAAATGGGTGGAGGGGGGGCTGCCTTGGCGCCCACCATGGAGCGACGTCTGCATGAGATTTTATTGCCATGCAAGGCTCGTCTCTTTTGCTCTACGTGTTCAGTTCCATTGTGTACAATAACTGACATGCATAGGAATAAAACATAGTGAGATTATGTAAGGAGTGCATGCACAAATCCAGAGTGATGGTAGCAAACTATGGATAGACCCAAAACCAATGATAGCAGGCAGATAATAGCTTTAGTTAAAAAATACAGATAATGGCTCCTTTAATGTTTGTTTGCACCCAACATGAAACTCATAGTAGACACCCGAGATTAACCAGATAGTAGATAGATAGTACTGATTGCTGCCCCAATATGTACCCCACAACCATTTAAAAACTCAAGTTTCAACATAAGTTTGGACCTGACTCGGAGTCTAATAGGTGAACACGATGATAAAGTAGCATGTCATCATATTAAGCGATGCATCATGTAAGCAGACACGGAAGAGTGTGACCTCTCTTGCAGACCCGTGTAGTCCTCAAGGTCATCTGCTCAGTTGATGATGGTAATGCAGTTGTCGTGGCTGCCGGCGGTGGGGAAGAAGATCTGAGGCGGCGAAAGACAGTCTGGAGAGTGGATCCCTACTGTGGTGAACCCTTCCGTCATTGGAGCAACTGAGCTGGGTTGGAACACAGCACCGCAGGAGCAGGACAAACCACACAAGGTTTTCGTTGACACACATCTGTAACAGAAGTAATTGTGTAAGGGCTTGTTTGAATTTGAGGATTCTAACAATGGAGGGATAGGAAATAGACAGGAATAGGATAGAAATGCACGTGCAAAACAGAGAATTTAAAAACACAGGATTTCTGCCAATCTGGGTGTTTGATTCACAAGAATTGGAAGAACACAAGATGCAAAGAAGCATGGTGAGATTAAGTCAAACCACAAGAAAATGTACGGTTATAATGCTATTATGCTATTATCTCTTAGTCTTGTGCTTCATGAATAGGAATTTGAAAAGGAGGACAAGTGGAAATTAAAATTCCTACGGTTTTTCTTTCAAGGAGACACTAAAGGAACAAATCCTACAGTTTTCCTTTGCTCCATTCCTTTGCACCAAATTCATGAAAAGTAGTACCATAGGAAACTTTCCAATTCCTATATTTTTCATTCACTTTTCCTTTCAAGCACTGGTGATTCTAGTAGGCAGGCTTGAGCAAGGAAAAGCCTACACTAAAAATGTTTTTGTGCTACTTCTATTACTTTGGACCCAGGCCATTGCCCTACTAGCTCAGCTCCCAGGGCCATCGACAAATGCACAGCTCAAACGCGCAGAGATAAATAATGATGGCGTTCAAGAGAGTCCATCATGAATATCTAAGTTGCCTGGTACCTCACTACTTGTCATATAGTAGGATAAAATAATTGTATTTCCCGTTACTCCGTGTGCTCAGTGGACAATATATATAACATGTAGAGTAAAAAAGAGATGCAACAAGTGTACAACCTCTTTGGCGAAGCCATGTCGATCTCAGCGTGATTGGGTTGGCAGGTGAGGATGCTCCGGCTGACTTGGCTGTCGGAGGAGGGGAAGAAGATCTTAGGCGTCTAGAGATGGAGCCCGAGGTACCGCTCCGCTGTGATGGAGGGTTTCGTCATTGAAGCAGCTCTGGTGAGTTGTACGACGCTGAGGCTGAAGCAGGACAAGAGAGACAACGTTAACCTGAGTGGAATTCTAATAGCATCTCCAATAGATGACGTAAAATACATAACCAAAAAGTGCTAGATGTAAAATACATCAGCCGCTCATCTCTAAACTTAACTGTTGGAACTGAATTTAACTGTCGAAACTGAACTTAACTGTCGAAACTGAATTTTGCTGTCAAAACTGAACGCACTAGAGGTGAGGCTACACGTCAGTGGACTGATTTTTTTCATCTTTGGTCAGTCGATTTTGTAGCCGTTGGATACGAAATCAAGGGCCTGCAGTTCATCTTCAACCTCCACCCCCCCTGAGCCGCCAGCCACCACTGGCCAAACAGCTGCCTCGCTCGCCCCAAAAACACTCCCCACCGCCGGTCCACCGCCGCCCCAGCCATCCCTCTAGGCCCCCCCGTGCCGAGCTTTTTCTCCGTCGATCCCCACGCCACCGCCCCACCACCACCGACGACCACCGCCCCCACCCTGAACCCTAAGATAGATAGTGAGGTACCTCTCCGGTGAGTCCCCCTCCCTGCTGCGGCTGGTTCTTCCTTAACTCCA
>NC_041384.1:387811604-387979217 GCF_002162155.2 Triticum dicoccoides
AACTGACCCAAAAGTCGATTCAGTCGACTGAAGTGTAGCTAAATCGGAGCAGCATCGCAAGCAAGAGCAAGAGCGAGAGTAGCAGCAAGAGCAAGAGCAAGAGCATACAAGGCAGGGGACCGAGAGAAAGAGCAGAGCAGCAGCGCGAGTGAGAGCTAAAGCAGCAGCAGCTCCTACTGATGTGGACGTCGCCGCCGAGGGAGCGACGCCATGGAGGAAGTGGCCGGCGACGCCGCCGTGGATGGAGCCACACCGTGTCGGCTCGGGACCGAGCGTCGGCAGCACCGTGAGATTGAATCAAAAATAAAATGCGACGATTAGTGTGCAACCTCTTTGGTGGCGCCGATTAGGCCGCAACTTCATCCGAGGAAACGGTGATGATGATGCTCTTCCATTGGTGCAGGTGAAGACGGTGGTGTGGGAATGGAGGTGGCGTGAAAGACGAGGGGAGCATCGGAGCAGCTCCTTGGAGGTGGAGGACGGGGTGGCTGAACCGGCGGGATGACCAGATTGACGACAGGACCTCATCTGGTACGGTGGATGAGGGACGTCGAGGTGTTGCTGTGGACGACGTCGTCGGGGAAGAGGCTCCGGCTGGGTGGCGGACGGAGGAGGGTGTGGGGCTTCGCGGGTTTTCCCGGCCTCGGTGTACGAATGGGTGGACGTATGGGATGGGAGTGGGGAACCATGGCTTAGGGACGCGCTTGTCCGAAATGTGGGGTAAGTTACGAAAGTACCACCACCTATTTGAGGCGGTTCTTTTGGTTCAGGGGTATCACGGGCATTTCGCATGTCGGGATTTCACAGGAGGTGGGAGTTTTCGCACGCATTGTAATTTTGGAATAGCAAGGCGCGGGTTGAGATGGAGGGTGTTGTCGGAGCACAACGAGACAAAGATATATCTTAAATATTTCGGGCTAACAAGGCGCGGGTTGAAATTTTCGGACAAGCCTAACATGTACTGTACCAAATCAATTCGCACTACAAATGTCATTCAAAACTTTGAATTCATGTTATGTTCAATTAAAATATTTCGCTACGTGTATAATGCATGCAACCTACTATTCAAATGAACGTTTTAGTGCATTCCAAACGTATATACTACCACTTCAATATGAACTAAATTTGAACTCGTTTCTCTATTTGAATAAGATCTACAATAATTATTGTTGTGAATTCAAAGCATTTGAATCCGTTTCTCTGTTTTAATAAGATCTACAATCATCATTATTGTCAAGTTAAACCATCGTTTGTGCATTATCTTCATAGCACACCACATGATTAGTCTCAAGTTACATATGAACTATGTGTACTATATGAACTCGAACTCAATTTTTTGAATCCACTTTATGTTGATTTCAAATCATAGTACATTTCAAGCTATAGCTAGATCTTCATAACCTAAACCATGTCTCATATGTATAATGTGTTTATCACATTATGTATGGTGTCCCGCCCCCTACGCCTATAAGTATTTAGATGTGAGTTGCAAACACCACACATTACCACAAATTCAAATAAAATGTGAGAATGTTCGATATATAGTATTGTTTAGATTGTTCGATATTTAGTTGTAAGCTACAAATGCCACACATTATCACAAATTCAAATAAAATGTGAGATTGTTAGATGTATAGTATGGTTTAGATTGTTCGACATTTAGCTGTGAGTTGCAAACGCCATGCATTATCACATTATGGTATAACATGCGCAAAACCACAACACGCGTATCACCGCTATATTCATGCATGCATATGTTTAAAACACTATGATCTCCTATTCAAATATATGAATCCACTTTCATATCAAATTATGATCTTTGTTAGTCTCTTACACCCACACAATCCTCTAACCTTTGTAGCTACCACTAACTTTCTCTCGTGCATGCACATGCCCTCCACGCCCTCCCCCTCCCTCAGCATTCTATCCATCACGTACATTCATTTTTTTTTTCTTTAGGTCGTTCTCCCACAGTCTCCACAACTCCTTTCTGACACACATAGATCGATAAACCTCTCCAGCGATGTCTGCCTACAACATACACACGCACGTTCAATCTCCTCCTTTATGTGTCCTTGCCTCGTGTCTCTCATACGGCCCCACACACGTGTAAACTCTCGCCCCTCTTTTCATCGATCTCACAACCGCACACTCCTCCCCCTATCTAGCTAGTAGCTGGGCCTCTCGCACCACCTCCTATCTCCATTCTCTTTGTCTATCCGTCTCGCCGGGCCTTATTTGCCTCTAACAAATGGGCGTACACTGACCGATCTCCCGCTATACATATAGCTAGCTAGGTCCTTATAACTCGTTATTCCCCACGCGTCGATCGATCTATCTCATTAGTTATGCCTCTCCCTTCCTCCGACAAACAACAATTGATATACCGATCTAGTTAGGTTTGCTTACCAAACACATGGTTCCCCTTCATCATCCATGGATGCGTCCCGACAGATCTATCACGCACAGGCACACACAGAAACACACCCCCACTCTTATTGATAATACTGCAGTTCCACCCTCAGTTTGTCTAGTAGGCCTCTCCCACCATCTTCGAGAAGCAACTCCATCACCCATCCAGCACTCTACCCCTCTCCCTCCCTCTCTCTCTCCTCTCTCTTTTTGTCCCATCCTATTTCCCGTCCTTCAGTTATGTATGGATGTCGACCGATCTCCCTCAAGACATAGCTGGGTCTCTCCTTCTCAACACATACACGAGTCATTCTACCTCTATAGTTAGGCCTCTGCCTACCCCTACCCAGCCCCTCCCACACACACACACACACACACACCGATACATCGAGCGCTCTAGTCATGTCTCCCTGCCACACACAAACTTGACCTGTGCCCTTCGACATTCCGGTAGGTCAGTCGCCCTATATCTTTGACTTGCACACACACACACACAATTTCGATGGCTCTCTTCATCGATCTTGCACCCACCCACTTGATCCTCTCTTCGACTCTATCGATATCTATGACCCCTTCCTCTCTTCTCGTGGATCGCCTGACCCTCTATATATGATATGGATAGGCCTCCATTTCACACACATTGCATGCAAAATTTTGTTTGAGATGTCATCGACACATATTCCCACAAATACATTCACGAAATCAACCTCCCCCCAAAATAAAAAACACTCATGAACGCACAAGCCATTTGTCTAGGTTTGTATCTCTCACACACACACGTAGGTGGGGGACGTGCATGAAGAGAAGAGGTGCACGCATGGCGCACATACTCCCGTCTCTTTCCCAACCACACCCGCACGGGTACATGATGGAGCTCATTTCTGTACGAAAAGGCAGCCCACATGGTAATTTGACACGTGTACTGGTTGTCCACTAGATGGAGGGAGGATCGTCTACCATGGGTGAACAAACAAATTGCGACTTGACGCGTTATGTTAAAAAAGAGGCAAACCATGTGGGGCCTACCTTAGAGGCAAGGCACTATACACTGGAGTACTTTTGATGTGTCCCGTCAACTCGCAGAATGAGGAGAAGCTTGCTTAGTACACTGTCTCCCCTGCCCACGGGCGCAGTGGCTCGCAGGATGAGGTGAAGCTTGCTTACTAGTAGTAGTACTGTACGCCTTACGCCCGCTCCCTCGCCCACGCGCGCGGTGGCTCGCAGGACGAGGAGAAAATTTTACTACTCCCTCTGTTTACTCCTCGTCCCTACTACCTTGGTTAGAGATATTATCATATTGTTTGGAATATATATGTCCTTTAGTAGATTTCAATATGAACTACTAGTACATACTCCAAACATTGATGTATATAGACATATTTTAAAGTGTAGATTCACTCATTTTGCTCCGTATGTAGTCCATATTGAGGCCCTGTTTGGTTCATAAGTCCTAGGACTTTTTCTAGTCCCAACTAAAAAGTCCCTCCCTATTTGTTTTCAGGGACTAAAAAGTCCCTAGTCCCTCCCTAGAGGTTATTGAATGACCATGTTACCCCTAGTATACAGAAAAATAACAACCAAACAACACCATGGGGCGGCGGGTCAATGGGTGCAGGGAGGGGCATTGTTGGAAAAGTCCCAAAAAGACTCTCCTTGAGAGTCTTCTTCATTAAGTCCCAAAAAGCAAGTTTTAGTCCCTAGTAGTCCCTCCTGTTTGGTTAAAAAGTCCCTAAGAGGGACTTTTTCTAGTCCCTAAACTAAAAAGTCCCTGGAAACAAACACCCCCTGCATAAAGTTGAGACACTTATTTTGGAACGGAGGGAGTACATATTTGCCATGATCTGTCAGTCATTGAGATGCAATAGCATGCATGTTAGTCTCCTTTGTATTTGATGAAATGTTGCAACGGGCAACCTTGGACGCAAGATACATGTAATAGAAGTTGGAAGCTTCATAGCATTGTACTATCTCGCTGATAAATTACAGTACGTACTATACTAGTACTTCCTCTGTTCCTAAATATAAGTCTTTGTAGAGATTTCACCATGAACCACATATGGATGTATATAGATGCATTTTAAGTGTACATTCATTCATTTTGTTCCATATGTAGTCCACCTAGTGGAATATCTACAAAGACTTATATATTTAGGAACGGAGGGAGCACTATGTAAAGAGTTAGGTGTTGCGCGGTGTCTAGAAAATATGGTGATAGTGTGAGGTGGGCCATGTAATCACTGAGCCTGTGTCTTTTCACTGATCTTGCACTCCTCCGCCGTAAGAATGGAGAAAATTGTAATCTAGTAGTACCTCCTTTCGCCAAAAGCGTGGGACATCCAGCAGTCCTACCACCTCAGTAATAATGACCAATGAGCCGTCAAATCACATAGACCCAGCAGTAAGTTGGACGGACGAAGCAACCATCACTCTTGAATCCGCTTCTCCCTTCAACGCAGGCGCCAGTGAGAGGTCGCGTCCGCTCTGCCCGGGCATGAATGTGGTACTGATTCTGTGGAGCGGCGCTGACCGTTTTGGGCGGGAAGCGTGCACAGGTGATGGAGGGGCTTTGGGTGGGCCAGGCTGGTCAGGAGCGGGTGTGGCAGTTGTCCGCCTGTCCCTCTACCGGACGCCCGGAAACGAGAGGATGCACCGACTCTCGTGGCTAAAATCGTACACTACAGACCATCTCTCTGTAGGAATAGGTCGATCTGTCACTCTCTCTAACACACACATGATGTTAAACACACACACACACACGCACACGCACACACAGGTTCATAGAATAGGAAAATCATGCGAGTGCGAAGCCACAGGAAGTGAGATACAAATGGAGTACGTACAAGGAGCGAAATGGTGACGAATATTCCATCAAACCTGGACTGAGGAGTAGTACTCCCTCCGTCTAGGTGTTAAGTCATCTTACGGAAATACGATATTCCCAAAATGTTTAGGCGTCGTCCATTAACTTCGCATATCGATCCCCTCCTGGCCTCGTTGCTAGCGAGCATTGTTACTTAGGGAGCGTTTGGATCCTTAGCAAGAACAACTTATAGCATAGCCGGGTAAGGTTAGGCGTTTGGAACTGTTAAAATATGTTAGCTTTTGTGGGCCAACTAGCTTGGGTGGGCTAGAAAAATCTTGCTAGCTCAGGAGAGCCAGATCGGCTCGCTTCCGATGGCAAACTTCGCGTAGTAGTAACATAGACTAGTAACATATGCATGTTACTAGTCCAAGTTACTCACCACTATGACCAGCCTAAGCAATGTAACCAAACGCTCCTTACTCTGCCTTGTTATATCCCCCGGAAACCCAATGCATGGAGCGCAACTACGCGTTGATCAGTCAAGAAATCAAAGTCGGCTTGCATGCAAGTTAATACATGGCCCTGCATGGTAGCTAAAACGGAATCTCTTAGTTGTTTGGATTAATTGTTGCATTTATAGACAGAAATCAGGGCTTTGATTGGAGGAATGACCGGTCATGTTTCTCCTTCTCCTCCAATCTGCTTGCACCTTAGTCCCGTTGCACCTTCTAACGTGACTTATTACACCTAGACAGAGGGAGTCATACAAGATACGGTGGCACACTGACTTAGGTCGAATACAAGTGCCCAAAAATGTGTGCATGTTATAATAAGGATTCACTTAAAATAGTACGTGAGCGAAAAGAGGGATCAATTGGACAGTGTTACCGAGCAGTAGCGAGATGTGTGAGGTAAGATACATCGCTAGCGCTTTTAATTTTTCTTATTAATTTGTTTGTTTCACCCTCTGACTGGTGGGACCCAACGTACTACATGGAGAGAGGTAAGGTGACTAAGGCTGCATTATTTCTGCACCACTATGGATAGTCTTACCACCAAAGCCACATGACACGATTATGATTTAAATCCCAATGACTCCCACTCAAAAAAACACGGCATGCTTGTCACACGAATGCAGGAATGTATAAAAGGTTATTTTCCTCTTGTTGAACATAACAGGAGGGTTGTGTAGCTGGTTAGCCTATTCGCTCATCAAACTTGAGGTCTTGGATTCGATAACTACACTTGAGCATAATTCGTGCCAGGAGGATTCTTTGACTGCTCAAAATGGATGGATACAGAGCTATACGATCAACTGTAGCCTCGGCGCTTGTTTTCTAGGGTTTGCACTCTTCACACTCTCTCGAGTATATATATACACGCTGGAGCCTCAACGCTTGTAGTTGCTCTCTTCACACTCTCTCACCCTCTCCAGATCTAAACAAGACTTCATTGGCCTCTCTCTCTCCCCTCACTGCTGGTCTGCTTGTAGTTCTCTCTTCACACTCTCTCACCCTCTCAAGATCTAAATAAGACTTCGTTGGCCTCTCTCTCTCCCCTCACTGCTGGTGAAAGAGCCGACAAGATCTGTCCGCCGGGAAGGGAAGGAGGCTTAACGCTGTCGCCGTCGGCAAGGAAGGGAATCCACTACCGGCGCAGCTGTTCACTTTCACCCAGCAACGGCGCGGGAGGGCCTCCGACCCCTTCTTCTTCGCCGCCGTACATAGTGTGGGCCGAACGGCCTCCGGTCGCCCACCGAACCACACCCCAAGAACCGTAAGGTATAATTTACTTATTCCACATGCATTGCTCTAGCTGCATTTGGGCTTTTTCTGCTTCTGCACTCGAATCTAGGTGTTGGATCAAACAGGAAAGTAGTGGGGAAAGTTGTATACCATGAATCTAGGACATGGTTCAAAGAGGAAAGGAATGGGGGAAAGTAGTGGCAAAAGTTGTATAGCATGAATCTAGGACATGGTTCAAAAAGGAAAGGAAGGGGGAAAGTACCGGGGAAAGTTGTATGGCATGAATCTAAGACGTGGTTCAAAGAGGAAAGGAATGGGGGAAAGTAGTGGGGAATGTTGTATAGCATAAATCTAGGACGTGGTTCAAAGAGGAAAGGAAGGGGGAAAGTACTAGTACAAACTGGATATCCAGCACCTATGTTGGTCGAAAAGGGAAAACAATGACAAACGTAGTACGCACATCTGTAATGAACCGATCTTTTGTTTTGTTTTGGGGGACAAGGCTATAGAGTTTGAGCAGGACTAGATTTGCTGCGCTCACATAGGGAAAGGTGTCTAAAGATAACAAAACTGGGACCAACACAAATATGCTCTTTGGTTGTTTGTTCTTTGTTGCAACAGACTATGCATCACCCCGGTACATCGGTAGATGCACATGGTGCTGGTGCGTCCACTATCCCGTGCAACTCTTTAGCTGTTGTTAATCTAAGGCCCTGTTTGGTTAAAATTCCCTAGTCCCTACCTTCTTGATTCCAGGGACTAAACATGGAGTAGAGGTTATTAAATGACATGCTAAAAGACCATGTTACCCCTAGTAATGAACTAATAGAGACAAGGTGCGATGTGTGGCAGGGTCTTCTTTCTTTAGTCCCAAATGCCCACTTTTAGTCCCTAAAAGTCCCTCATGTTTGGTTTAGATGGGACTGACATGGAGTTTTTTAGTCCCTCCACCAAAATGTCCCTCTAAACAAACACCCTCTAATAATGCCGCTGGAAAATTGATGCAATGCTATAGTTAAAAGCAAATTACATGTTTAACGAATTGTATTATTAATATAATCTCTCTGTGAATATTAATCAATGCCACCATTTGAGAAATGCTACTGTCTTGCTTTTTTCCCATTTAGATAAGGTAGATGCTTCTTTTTGTTGGCTTCTGTGTCGTCCACCATTATTGACCACTAGTTGTTTCCTTTGCACCTCTGTGTAAACAGGGTTATCTACTTCACCTCGTTGCCATTGTGACCTTTTGTTGCACTGCAGAAAACACTTTTGTTTTAAGAGTGTTTTGTGCAGTTCAACCAAAATGTCACACCGACAACGTTGTTTGATTGCTTGATCTTAGTGGAACTGCACAAGAGGAGATCTTACTTCCTATCCGTGTTGGCAAATTTGGTTCAGATCTTCTTCTTGTGAGTTGTTTGAATTCCGTGTCATGAGAGGTCAGTACTGGCCTTCTTTCACATGATTCTGCAGTGTGCTTTCATATGTTGTGCTACTTGTATGATAATGTTGCTTGATTTTAGTGAACTGAACAGATGGAGATAAGACTTCCAATCTGTATGTGCACCGTAATATCCCATTGAGGTAAGATAAGGATATTTCACAACTGTTGGCCTGTATTTTGCCACTTTCATCCAAAAATTAATGTCATTGTATAGTGCTATACTTGTGCAACCTAATTGACATGCCAAATCTTACGTTGAAGGCGAAGCTTGTCTGTTATTGAACCAAGTGATGAAGTGGAAGAACAAGTGGAAGAAAAACAAAAATCAACTCCCGGTGCTGTAATGAAGCACTGGAACTGTGGTGACACTGGAACTGTGGTGACACAAGTAATGATATAGTTTTGCATCTTAATTTATTGCTATCACTAGAACGAGCAATTGTTTTGCCACTGATTTGATGCCACTCTTAATGTAATATGTAATTATCTCTACTTGTGCAAACAGGGATCTTCTTTGAAGATACCATATATTTTAGTGGAACTGCACAAGAAGATGTTGGAAACATTAAACTAATCGAGGAGTATATATTAAGCATGGCCACCACAATAGATAGCAACAGATGGTTTCGGAGAAATGCTTCATCTGTATGCTCTACACAATAAGCCTCCTGACAAAGGTTGATACTCATCCACTGATTTCATCCATATGATTGAGCTTTGTCATCTCTATTGGTGTTGTGCTACTGTTTAGATACTATCATCAAAAAGTGGTATTGTCCTTGAGAAGTGCTTCATCTGTGCTATTTTAAATATTTCCTTTCCTTTTTCTCGAGCAAACAGGGATGCTAGCATTTAGTTGTCCTCTTGTATTTGCACAACAGGATCATCCACCTCTGAAGAAGAATATGGAGTACGTGAAGTGTCTAGTTTCGATTATGCCAGGATGAAGAAGCCATGTCTATCTTCTCATCAGAAGGAGCAGTTGAAGGATGGTTACATTACCCCCCACATGACCAAACTAACTTCAGCTCAGAAGGACTGACAAATCTCCATTTTCTTGTTGTGATGCATGATTACAATGTTGTTCTAGGATTCTTTCCGGTGAGTTCCATTTTTCTAAAAGTGTGCTCTACATGGACCATTTAGGTGTCTGTTTAAACTATCAATTCATAGTACAGTTTGCTTTATACTAATCACTTTTTTGTATTTGTGCAAACAGGGGTGCTCAGCTTGATTTCAATGGGAACTGCAGAAAATGTTCATGAATACATCGAATCATTCATTTCCACCACAAGAAAGGAGCTGTCGAGCGAATTTGGTTGATTTTGGTGGAACTGCACAAGAAGAACAACTGGTTTATTTAGCACGAGGTGCCATGTCAATGTCCAAACTGATGGCAAACCCTGCCCATTCCACAATCATAGGCATTTGATATTTTGGAATGGGACAACCTTGTTAAATTTTGCTCATTGATTTTAGCAAGAAGACATGCGTTTGATATTTTTGAATGGGACACCCTTTGCTGTCAGCAGGGTCGATCCAATTTTTTCTTTACTCTTTAGTTGTGAAGTAAATATTGGCTCTGACATATGAATCGCTGAGATACAGAATCCGATTGTTTTGAATGTTCTCTATGAATTGCCAGGCTTGTGTGTTTGCTTGCAATGTACAGGAACACTAAAAAGCTGCTCAAACTCTTTGTACTCCTTCTGTTCCTTTTTACTTCACACATTGTGAAAGTGCATACTTTGTTCTATAAGATTGGTCAAAGTAGAGATACTTTGACTGCAAACAAAACTTATATGCAGACTAGAAAGGACCGGAGGGAGTACATGTGAAACTGCTGCAAACGAGGTGATCACCCTGGAAATAATGCTAGTATGTATTGTTTTGCATGTTCATCCAATGCCAGTGATACAAGAATTCAAACTAATCGAAATAAATTCATTCATACACGGTCGGATTTCATATAAACATGCCGGATTTCATTACATTTCATACATTCTTCAACTAAAAAGGGGTGCGCTGGATGTATAATTAATTAACCGAAACTACCCACCTGTGTCTGGTAGCATACAACTGAAGTGCTCAAGTTCTCTAGCAAATGACTGTATCTTATGAGCTTGCTCAACCACGGAGCGGTCTTCAATCATCCTGTAATCATAGAATTGCTCCATGATGTACAACTCAGTGCCAGCAACCGGAGGGTAGCAGCGGTGGCCTTACTTGGACCCGAGTGGCGGTGACCTACCGTGTTCTACTCTTCCTTGTTTTCTGTGTGGCGCGGCCTCGTTGGCAGTGGGGCGGGGCCTCGGCAGAGCCGGCGATGTCCTCTGTCTCGTTGCCGGCGGGCGGCACCTCGGCGGAGCGGGGGAAATCCTCCCCCTCGTTGCTGGCAGGGTGGGGCCTCGGTAGAGCCGGCGGTGTCCTCTACCTCGTTGTTGGCGCCGCGGGGCCTCGACGGAGTAGGGCCTTGTCGACGCCAGTGGAGCAGGGACTCGTCGGAGCCAGCATTTTCCTCTGCCTCGTCCTCGGTCTCGCCAAACAGCGCCTCACCCACTTCATCGCCCTATTTGTAGGCTGCCGCAGCCTCCGCCACCCGCATGCGGTACCGCCAGCGCTCGAGGCGGCCCTCACGGGCGAAGCGGTACGAGTCGAGTAGCACCTCCTACTCCGCCCGCTCCGCGGCGATCTGCTCCTCCGCCTGCAGGTGCTCCTGGAGGAGATGGTGGTTGTAGGCGGCGTCGGCCTGCTCCTCCCGGAACTGCTCCTCACGCTTCTGCCTCACCGTGTCCATATATTAGGCACGGGCCTCGCTGATGGTCATGGTGCAATGCACCGGCGAGGATGGTGTGGAGGAGGGGGTTGGCGTCGGATCATCGACTACCATGTTCTCCGTTGGGACGTCGTCGTCCTCCAGCTGCCTGCTGGCCAGCCAGTCAGCAGCAATGGCTGCCATCTCCTTGTGGTCCATCGTCCATCTGTCCTGAAGAGCGTTGGAGCGTGAGGAAGCCATGGTGGGCAGTAGTGGTGTGGACAGGAGAAAGGTAACGGATGCGGATGACTGCAGCTATGGCCGGCGCAGCAATTTATATAGCAATGGCGGGCGGCGGAGGGACGGACGTGTGGCGCCGGAGTAGCTGCCTCGGCAACCGCGTATCATTAATGTGGACGGTAGATGGACAGACGGACGACACTTGTGACATTTGAAGGCGGAGGAATTGCCTGCATCGGGAAGCGGGGCGGGCGGTGCTGACCGTTTCGGGCGGAAAGCGCGCGGGGACGAGGGAGGCGGTCTGGGTGGGCCAGGGCAGTCAGACTCGTGCTTGGCAGCGGGTCAGTCCAGCAGCCGGACATGCTAGCTCGCCGAGCTGAGCAACAACAATCAGACAATGGACGTAGCTTCCGACCAGGAGCCGGCGCCACTGTCCAAGCCGGTTCATGCCATGTTCACCATAGAGCAGGTGCGGCCGCACTTCGACGCCCTAATGGCGGAAGAGCTACCAGCACAGGAGGACCTGTGCTGCAACCTCCGTCTCCTCAACGAGCACCGGTCAACAAGCGAACGACAATGCCGTCGCAGACATGTGGCCCTATGATCTTGGCTTCCCGAATGAGCAGCAGGCGCTGTATCAGACCATCTGTAGGGCCCGCGAGGCCCTCTCCGTCGTCCTTCGAGTTGTTGCGCTCGCCGTGGCGCCGTCATCTCGCGTTGTCAACATGGTCAACGGACATGAGGATGAGGAGATGACTTTACTTGGAGAGGATGACAGTGGGGACTCACCAGGGCCATAGCCGCACATACGCAAGTGCCTCCTTATTAGTATATAAAACTATTTTTTTGCTTCCTCCTGGTCTCCTGACATCACGGTCCCACACCATTGTCAACCTATGTAGTCAATAAATGAGAGAATTGCACAAGAAGCGGCCGACAGCTGGGACCAAGCAGCTCGAGCAGTATTTGTGTTTTTGAGGTGTGAGCACTGCAGAGTTTTTCTTTAGCGATGTTTAGCCCAGATATTAATTTTTCTCCTCTGAACAACAACGAAAATATCGCTGCAGGTATTAACTGGGCGGGCTGTGGCCCGTCTAGCCCAGGCCAGATATCCAGGCCAGATATTAATTTTTTTTCAAGCTGAAAATGGCTAGCCCAGCTATAATTTTTTTTAGGAATACCCAGGCAAGGTCAAGTTGTTATTCTCTGCCCCGCTGGGCTGCAAATCTTTCCTAGGGAGGGATGCATTAGGCTTAACAAGAAAATGGGCTTTAAGAAATAATAAATGGGATGTAATTATGAAAACTGGGCAATAACTATAAAAAATGCACCAAACACGTAATTACTTTATAAAATATATTTTTTGATATTGAAAATTTAAATTTTATTAATTGTTGCGAGCGCAATGTTTCGTTGGATCTTTACGTAATATAAACTTATATTGAAATTGTATTTAATCTGACTAGATATTTCAGGATAAAAATATTTCGGATCCCATCAAAATGTGGGAAATTTTATTGAATTCTGTTTTGAATGGTTGGTTGAAATAAGTTGTACTTTTAACAAACTGTAAATGGATTGTAGTAAATTCCATTAGAATTCAAAAATTGGCTGCACATTCTTACAAATCTCAAATGGGCTATAAGTTCTGTGCCACACACTTGTGGCCTTACTAAGTTGACGCGTCCCCTCAAAAAAAGAGTTGACGCGTATGCAAGCCTTTGTCAACTTATAATCAACACATGGTTCTAGCAGCAGTGGCCGTTGGATGTCCATCCAACGGATGTCGTGCTTCTTCTTCAATCTCGGATATTCTAGCTTCACCCACCCAAAAAATTATTCCTCCCCCTGACATCTGGGGCGCACCATTTCAGAAGCTGGCCTGTGGGCCTACTAAGTTGATGCATACCAAGGGCTTTGTCGACTTAGTCAATATAAATGATTCTAGCTGTAGTGACCGTACGATGTCCATCCAACATCCATCGTGCTTCTTCAACCTCTGGTCTTCTTGCTCCAGCCGCCCAAAGCAGCGTCGGTCATGCCGCCTGCTCCTGCCTCCCATGGCCGGCTGTGCTGCAACAGAGGCCTCACCGCCCCCTACTACTCCCACCGCTGGCCAGGCCATCCCTCCACTCACCCACACCCCCTGTTATTCTCCGGCGACGGTAGCCTCACACCGCAACCGAACCAGTGAACCCTTGTACTCCTCTCCGCATGGGTATCCACTGTCGCGTCTTCCTCAGATCCGCGTCGTCCCCTTCCTAGGCCTCGCCGTCGTCCACCGCCGTGGTGCTCTCGGTGCGGCGTGGTCAATGTGGTCAACGACCGACTTTCATCGGAAGAGTAATGTACGTGGAGAGGTTGACAGTTGGGTCCACGGCAGTCGCAAGGAAGTGCCTCCTTATTACGCGCAAAATAATTATTCCTCCACCTGACAGCGGGGACCCACCGAACGGGCCACCATATTTCGCAAAAACATTTCCCCCCTGACTGCTGGGAACCACCAACTACATCTTCGCATGCAAGGAAGTGCGTCTAGGCAAAAAAAATGATTCGCCCCCCTAACTGCTCGGACCCACCAGCTATATCTTCGTACACAAGGAAGTGCCTGACAGTCGGGACCCACCTAGTCGAAGCATACGTAGCGTTGTCATTCTGGTTGCGAACGTGTACGTACATACTGGTCGATGTAGAGGCGCGCACGTGTTGTAGTAGAGGCGCGCACGTAGCATGTACACGTACGTATAGCGGCCACTGTGCAAGAAAGAAAATACGACCACGTACGTACATACGGGCGGGGTCTCGAACGCCTACTCGCGCATACGTACGGCCAGGGCTCGTGTACATGGCTGGGTCGGAATGGAGAAACAGCGTTGTCGTGTTCATGGGGAGCTAACCGGCTGGGTCGGAACGGAATGCGTCGTCGTGTTCATCGGGAGGGCTTGGACGGAATAGCTGATGTAAACGAGGCCTGGCGTACCGCAAAACGGAGGAAACGACCTTGTGTTCGACCGGCCACAGTCGAAACGGGATCCTGTTCATCGGGAGGGGTTTGGCGTACCGCAAAACAGAGGAAACGGACCTCCTACGGTCGAAACAGGGGTCCTGTTCATTGGGAGGGGTGTGGCGTACCGCAAAATGGAGGAAACGGACTTGTGTTGGAGCGCTACGGTCGAAACGGGGGTCCTGTTCATCGGGAGGGGTGTGGCGCACCGCAAAACGGGACTCCAAGGGATACTGTTCATCTCCATCGTCGACCCCCTTCAGCATCCACGGGCTACTGTTCATCCACCATCGACCTCCTCCAGCCTCCACCTGCGACTGTTTATCCATGGGCTCCTATTCATCCAGCCTCCACCGCGCGCTACTCCACCAGCTAGTATTCAACCGGCGCTCTCCACGGGCTCCTATTCAACCACCCCTCCATGGGCTACTGTTCATCCAGTCCTCCACGGGGTGGTCCTGTTGATCCAGCCCTCCACGGGGTCCTGTTCATCCAGCCCCAACCGGCTCGATTGATCGGGGTCCTGTTCATCCAGAGGTAACACCACGGGGTCCTGTTCATCCACCCCCACTGGGAACTGTTCATCCAAACCCCCCAGCAACGCTCACTGTTCATCTAGAGGCAGCATCGATCGGCTTCAGTTAGCAGCAGTAGCGAAGGAATAGCTCGATCGGGTTTAGTTAATAGCCGCCGATCGATTGCTCGGGTTCAGTAACACGTAGCCTACAGTGCAATCGCTCGGGTTCAGTAGGCGAACGCCTCGCTCGGGTTCATTTAGAGCCCAACGCCTCGCACCCACACGCGTGCGTGTACGAGAGAAATGCGCATCGCTCGGCCTCGACCACCCATCGTAACCGGGAACACCCCGATATTTTCCTCGCCCTCGCTTCTACCACGGTTTTTTCCGTCATGGACGGCCCAAAGAATGTCATGCAGCTGCGTCTCCGGCCCGCCCAGGACGAAAAGCCCATTTTCTGTCATGATTTTTAGTCATAGAAGTAGGAGCCCACCACATCTATGATGATATCAGGTTTTGTCATAATTATCGTCATAGAAGTGTCATAAGTATGACAGAAAAAAAATTCGTTCGGCCCAAAATGTCACGGATGTGTCTTTTTTTGTAGTGTCACCATCACCACGCTGTCGTGCTGACAAAACTCTCCCTCAACACTTTGCTGGATCAAGAGTTTGAGGGACGTCATCGAGCTAAACGTGTGCAGAACTCGGAGGTGTTGTACGTTCGGTACTTGATCGGTTGAATCGAGAAGATGTTCGACTACATCAACCGTGTTAAACTAACGCTTCCGCTTTCGGTCTACGAGGGTACGTGGACACACTCTCCCCCTCTCGTTGCTATGCATCTCCTATATAGATCTTGCGTGATCGTAGGAATTTTTTTGAAATTGCATGCTATGTTCCCCAATAGTGGCATCCGAGCCAGGTTTATGCATAGATGATATGCACGAGTAGAACACTAAGAGTTGTGGGCGGTGATCGTCATACTGCTTACCACCAATGTCTTATTTTGATTCGGCAGTATTGTTGGATGAAGCGGCCTGAACCAACCTTACATGACCACGTTCATGAGACTGGTTCCACCGACAGACATGCAACTAGTTTTGCATGAAGGTGGCTGGCGGGTGTCTGTTTCTCCAACTTTAGTTGAATCAAATTTGACTGCGGCCAGTCCTTGTTGAAGGTTAAAACAACAAACTTGATAAGTCACTGTTGTGGTTTTGATGTGTAGGTAAGAACGGTTCTTGCTAGAAGCCCATAACAGCCATGTAAAACTTGCAACTACAATGTAGAGCATGTCTAACTTGTTTTTGCAGGGCATGTTGTGATGTTATATGGTCAAGACATGATGTGATATACGTTATTGTACGAGATGATCATGTTTTGTAAAAGTTATCGGCAACTGGAAGGAGCCTTATGGTTGTCGTATGAAATGCAAACGCCATGTAATTGCTTTACTTTATCACTATGTGTTAGTGATAGTTGTAGAAGCAATAGTTGGCAAGACGACCATGACACTTTGATGGAGATCAAGGTGTCATGCCGGTGACAATGGAGATCATGACAGTGCTGTGGAGATGGAGATCAAAGGCACAAGATGATGATGGCCATATCATGTCACATATTTTGATTGCATGTGATGTTTATATTTTATGCATCTTATTTTTGCTTAGTACGGTGGTAGCATTATAAGATGATCCCTCACTAAAATTTCAAGGTATAAGTGTTCTCCCTGAGTATGCACCGTTGCGACAGTTCGTCGAGCCGAGACACCACGTGATGATCGGGTGTGATAAGCTCTACGTTCACACACAACGGGTTCAAGATAGTTTTGCACATGTGGAATACTTGGGTTAAACTTGACGAGCCTAGCATGTATAGACATGGCCTCGGAACACTCAAGACTGAAAGGTCGAACATGAATCATATAGTAGATATGATCAACATAAAGATGTTCACCGTTGAAAATTACTCCATCTCACGTGATGATCGAACATGGTTTATTTGATATGGATCACGTGATCATTTAGATGACTCGAGGGATATCTATCTAAGTGGGAGTTCTTAAGTAATATGATTAATTGAACTTAATTTATCATGAACTTAGTCTTGACAGTTTTTGCATATCTATGTTGTAGATCAATGGCCCGTGCTACCGTTCCCTTGAATTTTAATGTGTTCCTAGAGAAAGTTGAAAGATGATGGTAGCAACTACACGGACTAGGTCCGTAACTTGAGGATTATCCTCATTGTTGCACAGAAGAATTATGTCCTTGATGCATCGCTAGGTGAAAGGCCTGCTGCAGGAGCAGATGCTGATGTTATGAACGTCTGGCAAGCTCGATCTGATGACTACTCGATTGTTCAGTGTGCCATGCTTTATGGCTTAGAATCGGGACTTCAAAGACGTTTTGAACATCATGGACCATATGAGATGTTCCAGGAGTTGAAGTTAATATTTCAAGCAAATGACAGAGCTGGGAGATATGAAGTCTCCAACAAGTTCTATAGATGCAAGATGGAGGAGAACAGTTCTATCAGTGAACACATACTCAGAATGTCTGGGTACCATAACCACTTGACTCAGCTAGGAGTTAATCTTTCGGATGATAGTGTTATTGACAGAGTTCTTCAATCACTCCCACCAAGCTACAAAGGCTTCATGATGAACTATAATATGCAAGGGATGGATAAGACGATTCTCGACCTCTTTGCTATGCTTAAATCTGCGGAGGTAGAAATCAAGAAGGAGCATCAAGTGCTGATGGTTAACAAGACCACTAGTTTCAGGAAAAAGGGTGACAAAGGGACTCGTCACAAGAAGTGGAACTTCCCCAAGTATTTGGAGGATAAGAAGGATGGCAAAGTGAACAAAGGTATATTTGATATACATGTTAATGATGTGTACCTTACTAATGCTCGTAGTAGCGCCTGGGTATTTGATATTGGTTCCATTGCTCATATTTGCAACTCGAAATAGGGGCTACTGATTAGATGAAGATTGGCTAAGGACAAGGTGACGATGCGCGTCGAGAATGGTCCCAAGGTCGATTTGATCGCCGTCGGCACGCTACCTCTACATCTACCTTCGGGATTAGTTTTAGACCTAAATAATTTTTATTTGGTGCCAGCGTTAAGCATGAACATTGTATCTAGATCTTGTTTGATGCGAGACAGTTATTCATTTAAATCAGAGAATAATGGTTGTTCTATTTATATGAGTAATATCTTTTATGGTCATGCACCCTTGAAGAATGGTCTATTTTGTTGAATCTCGATCGTGGTGTGACGCCCCAAGACCGGAGCTTCAGATGCCTTCCTTGGTTTTCCGAGTTTCGTCGGGTAATTTGTTTTGTGTGTTGAATTCATCTTTGCATTTGTGCATTGCATCATGTCATTTTTTAACTCAACTAAATAAATGGCATGGATCTTTGATCCATTTAAACCGAGGGAATTCACATGGTGATTCTCTTTATAACATATCCTCCCGATATTAGGGGGCTATAATAAATATTCCATCTTTTGGAATTTACCACAACACACTTGCAAAATATTCCATGCTCTTCTTACTAAATTCCTCGTCTCCAAACTTTGCCATATATTCTTTCATCATATTCCGGAGCTCCACCAAAAAAATTCGAACATTTTTGGTCACCTCTAATTCCTAGTCCTTGTTCAAAGCATTTGAATTAAATTCAAATGACTTTGAATTAAATTCTTACAATCATGCCTCTCCTATTTTTCGTGGTCCGTGCACATTTTTGCGAGTCTGGAAAATTTATCCCCGTGCCCAAACTCTTTCTCTACCCTTCTCTTTCCTTCCCTTTTCTTTCTCTTTTTCTACTGTTTTGAATAGAGTAAATATAGGAGAGATAAGAGCCCGGCTGGGCCTCCTAGCCCAGTTGCAACCTTCCCGTCCAGGCCGCTGCTTCCCCGTGGCCCATTTGGCCAAGGCCTCCCGCTCCAGCCCACCTACAGCTAACCCTAGTGCCTGACCTCCTCCTCTCGTTCTCTCCCTCCCACGGCGCCGCCAGCCTCCCTCGTCCTTCTCTCGATCGCACTGCCAGGGGAGAGCCGAGTGCTCGATCCTCCCATCTCTCCTGCTCGTCCCGATCCCCCTCGCTCTTCCTCCCCTCGTCTCCCTTTCCTCCCTTCCACCTCGAGCCAGGGGAGGAGCCCCGCGCCCAATCCCCTCCAGGACCCCGACGCGACCGAGCCTCACCCCCGGCGCGCCCCTTCTCCTCCTCCACCTGAAGCCCGCAAAGCCGCGCGCCCCTGCCATTCCTACGCCCGTCGCCTCCCTCTGTTCTACCCCGCCTCAACGCTGCCTTCCTCCATGGCCGCAGCCAGCCGAGCTCGAAGCTCCCGCCGCTACACCTTGTGGCCAGGGCCGCTCCCCTTCCTCTGCTACTCCCAACCGCACCGTTGTCCAAGTCCATCAGAGGACCTTCGCCGCCACCATGGAGGCCTAAGACGCCGACCTCATCGGGCCTCTACCTCCGTCTCGCGCCCGCAGCCATGCTCTGGATCGAGAGGAGCTCGATCCCGAGCGCTTTTGCCTGTCCATGCCGTCCCTGAGCCCCGGCGCCCCCTTTGCTCTGTTGCACGCCCGTGGCATCCTCGTCGCTCAAGCCTTGCCCCGCAACCTGCTGCCTTCGGTTGCTATTGGTTTGTTGGTCATCATGGTCATGTTGCTGTGGACGCCAAGTACGACTACACCATGGCGATACATGAACGACCACGGCTACGACAAGTGTACCTCTACATCCTGGAATCGCTAAGTACCACACCAAAATGCAAGTACAACAAGGAACCCCGAAGGAATTGGATGCACCAAGTTCCTCTCCGACACGTGTACGACTACCGTCGCCGAAGACCCATGAACCAAAAACTTCAAGTTCGACTACCGTCGCAAGGACGAGACCGGCGAGACCGAAGACCCCAAGTACCACGACAACCCCGAAGGGATTTGAATTCGTCAAGTTGACCTTCGAAAACGTGTACCCCTACACCGCAATGAAACGCCGAGTTCCTCTCCAAACATGTGTACCACTACCGTCGACCCCGAAGGGCTTGGAGTCATCAAGTACCTCTCCGAACGAACGTGAACCACTACTTCCCTCAACGAACTCAAACCGCTCCATAAACGCACGCTTCGAAGGTATAACCGCCGAGAACGACCGCCCGTGGATGAATGCTTGTGTTGTATGAGATGCATGGTTGGTTGTTGTATTCGCTCGTGAACGTTAGTTGTTCGTCCCCGTTAGCCTTGCCGTCCACCCGTGGGAACCCGGCAACCGGGATCACCCCATCATCTTGCATGACACGCTCCCACCACACTACCTTTTGCACCGGTATCTCCATGAGCTTCTGAAACCGATATGGTGCCGTGGCATCATTTTCGGATTCATCACCGTGACACCCTTTCTTTCCACCACGGTGACAAAATGCCTCATATCTTACCATGTCAACTTTTTCATAAAATTGCATAAATTTGCACATGTCATCCGCATCATGATAACAACTTCAAGAATGTTTAAATTGTTGCTTGCTTCAATTGCTAAATGCATATGAGGTTTTCTGGAATTGTTGCTTGTTGTTCCGGCCTCATTTAAACTTTCCTAGTTAGGTAGTTTTATTATGCTCCACCTCTTGCCATGTTTAACAACATTTAATATCGTTGGGTACCTAAACGAGAGTGAACTAAATAAGTTACGTGGTGTTCCGTCAATATGCAACGGAGTTGCATATTGAGCTCCACTTAATTCGTAGGTCTGTTTGTGCACTTTGCCATGCCATGCTTCTTTAATCCGGACATGCATCATACTTGGTTGTGCATCATGCCATGTTCATGTGATGGTTGTTTACTATGTTGCTTGCTTCTTTCCGGGTTGCTTCTCTCGTTAGCTTCGGTTCCGTTCCGGAGTTGTGAGGATCCGTTCGACTACATCTGTTTGTCTTCTTCATGGACTCGTTCTTCTTCCTTGCGGGATTTCAGGCAAGATGACCATACCCTTGAAATCACTTCTATCTTTGCTTGCTGGTTGCTCACTCTTTTGCTATGCCGCGATAACTACCACTTGGTATATCATGCCTCCCATATTGCCATGCCAAGCCTCTAACCCACCTTGTCCTAGCAAACCGTTGTTTGGCTATGTCACCGCTTTGCCAGCCCCTCTTATAGCGTTGCTAGTTGCAGGTGAAGTTTGGGGTTTGTTCCTTGTTGGAACATGATTATTGTTGGGATATCACAATATCTCTTATTTAATTAATGCATCTATATACTTGGTAAAGGGTGGAAGGCTCGGCCTTATGCCTGGTGTTTTGTTCCACTATTGTCGCCCTAGTTTCCGTCATACTGGTGTTATGTTCCTTGATTTTGCGTTCCTTACGCGGTTGGGTTATAATGGGAACCCCTTGACAGTTCGCCTTGAATAAAACTCCTCCAGCAAGGCCTAACCTTGGTTTTACCATTTGCACTAACAACCTATCACCTTCCCTTGGGTTCTGCAGGCTCAAGGGTCATCTTTATTTTAACCCCCCCCCCCCCGGCCAGTGCTTCTCTAAGTGTTGTTCCGAACTAGAGTCCTTTGCAGCGCCACCTCGGGGAAACTCGAGGGCTGGTTTTAGTTGTATGGAGCGCTCATCCGGTGTTGCCCTGAGAACGAGATATGTGCAGCTCCTATCAGGATGTCGGCACATCGGGCGGCTTTGCTGGTTTTGTTTTACCATTGTCGAAATGTCTTGTAACCGGGAGTCCGAGTCTGATCGGGTCGTCCTGGGAGAAGGAATATCCTTTGTTGACCGTGAGAGCTTGTGATGGGCTAAGTTGGGACACCCCTGCAGGGTTTTGAACTTTCGAAAGCCATGCCCGTGGTTATGGGCAGATGGGAATTTGTTAATGTCCGGTTGTAGAGAACTTGACACTTACCGTAATTAAAATACATCAACCGCGTGTGTAGCCGTGATGGTCTCTTTCCGACGGAGTCTGGGAAGTGAACACGGTTTTGGAGTTATGTTTGAACGTAAGTAGTTTCAGGATCACTTCTTGATCACTTCTAGTTTGCGATCGTGCTTTGCTTCTCTTCTCGCTCTCATTTGCGTAAGTTAGCCACCATATATGCTAGTGCTGCAGCTCCACCTCACTACCCTTTTCCTACCCTTAAGCTTAAATAGTCTTGACCGCGAGGGTGTGAGATTGCCGAGTCCCCGTGACTCACAGTTTACTTCCAAAAACAGATGCAGGTGCCGATGATGCCAGCGCAGGTGGCGCAACCCAGCTTGAGTGGGAGCTCGATGAAGATCGTGTTCGTTGTGTTGTTTCGTTCCAGTTGATCAGTAGTGGAGCCCAGTTGGGGCGATCTGGGGTCTAGCATTAGGGGTGGTCTTCTTTATTTTGGTTCCGTAGTCGGACCTTGATTGTATTCTGGATAATGTAATGCTATATTTATGTATTGTGTGAAGTGGCGATGGTAAGCCAACTCTGTACTTCTTTCTTATTTAGTACATGGGATGTGTAAATATTACCCCTCTTGCGACATGTCTACAATGCGGTTATGCCTCTAAATCGTGCTCCAACACGTGGGAGATATAGCCGCATCGTGGGTGTTACACATGGTGATACACATATTCATAATATTGATGCCAAAAGATGCGAAGTTGATAATGATAGTGCAACATATTTGTGGCGCTTCCATTTAGGTCATATTGGTGTAAAGCGCATGAAGAAACTCCATGCGGATGGACTTTTGGAATCACTTGATTATGAATCATTTGATGCTTGCGAACCATGCCTCGTGGGCAAGATACTAAAACTCCGTTCTCCGGAACAATGGAATGAGCCACTGACTTACTAGAAATAATACAAACCGATGTATGCGGTCCGATGAGTGTTGAGGCTCACGGCGGGTATCATCATTTTCTGACCTTCACAGATGATTTGAGCAGATATGAGTGTATCTACTTAATGAAACACAAGTCTGAAACATTTGAAAAGTTCAAAGAATTTTAGAGTGAAGTGGAGAATCATCGTAACAAGAAAATATAGTTTCTATGATCTGATCGCGGAGGCGAATATTTGAGTTATGAGTTTGGTCTTCATTTAAAACAATGTGGAATAATTTCACAACTCACGCCACCTGGAACACCACAGCGTAATGGTGTGTCCGAACATCGTAACCGTACTTTATTAGAAATGGTGCGATCTATGATGTCTCTTACCGATTTACCACTATTGGTTTGGGGTTATACATTAGAGACAGTTGCGTTCACGTTAAATAGGGCACCATCTAAGTCCGTTGAGACGACACCATATGAACTGTGGTTTGGCAAGAAACCAAAGCCGTCATTTCTTAAAGTTTGGGGTTGCGATGTGATACGTCTCCAACGTATCTATAATTTTTGATTGCTCCATGCTATTATATATTCTGTTTTGGATGTTTAATGGGCATATTTGTACACTTCTATATTATTTTTGGGACTAACCTATTAACCGGAGGCCCAGCCCAAATTGTTGTTTTTTGCCTATTTCGGTGTTTCGCAGAAAAATAATATCAAACAGAGTCCAGACAGAATGAAACCTTTGGGAGCATGATTTTTGGAACAAACGTGATCTAGAGGACTTGGAGTGGACATCAAGCAATCAATGAGGAGTCCACGAGGCAGGGGCGCGCCTACCCCCTGGGCATGCCCTCCACCCTCGTGGGCCCCTCGTGGCTCCACCGACCTACTTCTTCCTCCTATATATACCTACATACCCTGAAAACATCGAAGAGCACCACAAAAACCTAATTCCACCGCCGCAACCTTCTGTACCCAAGATATCCCATCTTGGGGCCTTTTCCGAAGCTCCGTCGGAGAGGGCATTGATCACGGAGGGCCTCTACATCAACTCCATGGCCCCTCCGATGATGTGTGAGTAGTTTACTTCAGACCTTCGGGTCCATAGTTATTAGCTAGATGGCTTCTTCTCTCTCTTTGGATCTCAATACAAAGTTCTCCTCGATTCTCTTGGAGATCTATTCGATGTAATCTTCTTTTGCGGTGTGTTTGTCAAGATCCAATGAATTGTGGGTTTATGATCAAGATTATCTATGAACAATATTTGAATCTTCTCTGAATTATTTTATGTATGATTGGTTATCTTTGCAAGCCTCTTCGAATTTCAATTTGGTTTGGCCTACTAGATTGATCTTTCTTGCAATGGGAGAAGTGCTTAGCTTTGGGTTCAATCTTGCGGTGCTCGATCCCAGTGATAGTAGGGGAAACGACACGTATTGTATTGTTGCCATCGAGGATAAAAAGATGGGGTTTATATCATATTGCATGAGTTTATCCCTCTACATCATGTCATCTTGCTTAAAGCGTTACTCCGTTCTTATGAACTTAATACTCTAGATGCATGCTGGATAGCGGTTGATGTGTGGAGTAATGGTAGTAGATGCAGGCAGGAGTCGGTCTACTTATGACGGACGTGATGCCTATATACATGATGATACCTAGATATTCTCATAACTATGCTCAATTCTATCAATAGCTCGACAGTAATTTGTTCACCCACCGTAATACTTATGCTATCTTGAGAAAAGCCACTAGTGAAACCTATGGCCCCTGGGTCTATCTTCCATCATATTAATCTCCCGTCAACTAGCTATTTCTGGTACCATTTATTTTGCAATCTTTACTTTCAATCTACATCATAAAAATACCAAAAATAGTTATCTTATTATTATTATCTCTATCAGATCTCACTCTTGCAAGTGGTCGTGAAGGGATTGATAACCCCTTTATCGCATTGGTTGCGAGGTTCTTATTTGTTTGTGTAGGTAGGAGGTGACTCGCGCATGGTCTCCTACTGGATTCATACCTTGGTTCTCAAAAACTGAGGGAAATACTTACGCTGCTTTGCTGCATCACCCTTTCCTCTTCAAGGGAAAACCAACGCATGCTCAAGAGGTAGCAAGAAGGATTTCTGGCACCGTTGTCGGGGAGATCTATGCCAAGGCAAGACATACCAAGTACCCATCACAACTCTTATCCTTTGCATTACATTATTTGCCATTTGCCTCTCGTTTTCCTCTCCCCGACTTCACCCTTGCCGTTTTATTCGCCCTCTTCTCCTTTTGCCCTCTCTTTCCGTTCGCTTTTTCTTCTTTTCGCTTGTTTGCTTGTGTGTTGGATTGCTTGCTTGTCATGATGGCTCGACATAATACTAAATTGTGCGACTTTGCCAATACCAACAATAATGATTTTATTAGCACTCCGATTGCTCCTCTTACTAATGTTGAATCTTGTGAAATTAATACTGCTTTGCTGAGTCTTGTCATGAAAGATCCGTTTTCTGGCCTTCCTAGTGAAGATGCCGCTACTCATCTAAACAACTTTGTTGATTTGTGTGATATGCAAAGAAGAAAGATGTGGACAATGATATTGTTAAACTTAAGCTATTTCCGTTTTCGCTTAGATATCGTGCTAAAGCTTGGTTTTTGTCTTTGCCTAAAAATAGTATTGATTCATGGAATAAGTGCGAAGATTCTTTTATCTCTAAGTATTTTCCTCCCGCTAAGATCAACTCTCTTAGAAATGATATTATGAATTTTAAGCAAATTGATCATGAACATGTTGCACAATCTTGGGAGAGGATGAAATTAATGATATGTAATTGCCCTACACATGGATTGAATTTATGGATGATTATACAAAAAAATTATGCCGGATTGAATTTTGCTTCTAGAAATCTTTTAGATTCGGCCGCGGGAGGCACTTTTATGGAAATCACTTTAGGAGAAGCTACTAAACTCCTAGATAATATTATGGTTAATTGTTCTCAATGGCACACCGAAAGATCTACTAGTAAAAAAGTTCATGCGATTGAAGAGATTAATGTTCTGAGTGGAAAGATGGATGAACCTATGCATTTTTTTGCTAATAAGAGTGCTCCTACTGATCCTAATGATATGCCTTTGTCTACTTTGATTGACAATAATAATGAATCTATGGATGTGAATTTTGTTGGTAGGAACAATTTTGGTAATAACGCGTATAGAGGTAATTTTAATTCTAGGCCGTTTCCTAGTAATTTCTCTAATAATTATGGTAATTCCTACAACAATTCTTATGGAAATTATAATAAGATGCCCTCTGATTTTGAATCTAGTATTAAAGAATTTATTAGTTCACAAAAGATTTTCAATGCTTTGATTGAAGAAAATTGCTTAAGATTGATGAGTTTGCTAGGAACGTGGATAGAATTTCTATTGATGTTGATTCTTTGAAACTTAGATCTATTCCACCTAAGCATGATATCAATGAGTCTCTCAAAGCCATGAGAATTTCCATTGATGAGTGCAAATAAAGAACCGCTAGGATGCGTGCTAAGAAAGATTGCTTTGTGAAGGCGTGTTCTTCTAGTTTTTATGAGAATAAAGATGAAGATCTAAAAGTAATTGATGTGTCCCCTATTAAATCCTTGTTTTGCAATATGAATCTTGATAATTATGGGATTGGAGATGAATCAACTTTAGTTAGAAGGCGTCCCAAAAATTTAGAGTTTTTAGATCTTGATGCAAAAATTGGTAAAAGTGGGATTGAAGATGTTAAAACTTTAGACAGCAACGAACCCACTATCTTGGATTTCAAGGAATTTAATTATGATAATTTCTCTTTGATAGATTTTATTTCCTTGTTGCAATCCGTGCTAAATTCTCCTCATGCTTATAGTCAAAATAAAGGTTTTACTAAACATATCGTTGATGCCTTGATGCAATCTTATGAAGAAAAACTTGAGTTGGAAGTTTCTATCCCTAGAAAACTTTATGATGAGTGGGAACCTACAATTAAAATAAAAATAAAAATTAAAGATCATGAATGCTATGCTTTGTGTGATTTGGGTGCTAGTGTTTCCACGATCCCAAAAACTTTGTGTGATTTGCTAGGTTTCTGTGAATTTGATGATTGCTCTTTAAACTTACACCTTGCGTATTCCACTATTAAAAAACCTATGGGAAGAATTAATGATGTTCTTATTGTTGCAAATAGGAATTATGTGCCCGTAGATTTCATTGTTCTTGATATAGATTGCAACCCTTCATGTCCTATTATTCTTGGTAGACCTTTCCTTAGAACGATTGGTGCAATTATTGATATGAAGGAAGGGAATATTAGATTCCAATTTCCGTTAAGGAAAGGCATGGAACACTTCCCTAGAAAGAAAATTAAATTACCATATGAATCTATTATGAGAGCCAATGGATTGCCTACCAAAGATGGCAATACCTAGATCTATCTTCGCTTTTATGCCTAGCTAGGGGCGTTAAACGATAGCGCTTGTTGGGAGGCAACCCAATTTTATTTTTGTTCCTTGCTTTTGGTTCCTGTTTAGTAATAAATAATTTATCTAGCCTCTGTTTTGGTTGTGTTTTTAGTGTTTAATTAGTGTTTGTGCCAGGTAGAACCGTTGAGAAGACTTGGGGATAGTCTTTTTGATCTTGCTGTAAAAAACAGAAACTTTAGCGCTCACGAGAATTGCTGCCATTTTTTATTGGAGAGTGCTATTGAAAGATCGTGAATGTCGCCTAGAGGGGGGTGAATAGGCGCTTTAAAATAATTATGGTTTAGGATTGAACAAATGCGGAATAAACCTAGCGGTTAATTTGTCAAGCACAAAACCTACAACAACTAGGCTCACCTATGTGCACCAACAACTTACGCTAAGCAAGATAAACTAATAGGTTATAGCAAGATATCTGACAAGAAACAATATGGCTATCACAAAGTAAAGTGCATAAGTAAAGAGCTCAGGTAAGAGATAACTGAGGCACACGGAGATGATGATGTATCCCGAAGTTCACACCCTTGCGGATGCTAATCTCCGTTTGGAGCGGTGTGGAGGCACAATGCTCCCCAAGAAGCCACTAGGGCCACCGTAATCTCCTGACGCCCTCGCACAATGCAAGATGTCGTGATTCCAGTAAGGGACCTTTGAGGGCGGTCACCGAACTTGTACAAATGGCAACCCTTGGGGGCGGTCACTGAACCCGTACACTTTGGTAACACTTAGGGGCGGTCACCGGAACCCGTCAAATTGCTCGGGGCGATCTCCATAGCCTAATTGGAGACCCCGGCACTTGCCCGGAGCTTTACACCACAATGATTGAGTTCCGAACACCACCAACCGTCTAGGGCGCCCAAGCACCCAAGAGGAACAAGCTCAAGGGTACCAAGCACCCAAGAGTAATAAGCTTCTCAACTTGTAACTTTCACGTATCACCGTGGAGAACTCAAACCGATGCACCAAATGCAATGGCAAGGGCACAGGGAGTGCCCAAATCCTTCTTTCTCAAATCCCACCGAAGCAACTGATGCTAGGGAGGAAAATGAGAGGAAGAACAAGGAGAACACCAAGAACTCCAAGAACTAGATCCAAGGGGTTCCCCTCACATAGAAGAGAAAGTGATTGGTGGAAATGTGGATCTAGATCTCCTCTCTCTTTTCCCTCAAAAACTAGCAAGAATCCATGGAGGGATTGAGAGTTAGCAAGCTCGAAGAAGGTCAACAATGGGGGAAGAACACGAGCTCCAGAGATAAAGTTCATTGGGGAAGAAGACCCCCTTTTATAGGTGGGGAAAAATCCAACTGTTATGCTCACAGCCTGCACAGAGCGGTACTACCACTCGACCTCACGGTACTACCGCAAGGGGTAGCGGTACTACCTCAAAGGGTAGCGGTACTACTGCTTGCGAGCGGTACTAAAAAAAATACATCCGTGCCTACCACCGCTGGACTTGGGACGAGTTTTTGGTACGGAGTGGAAGTAGCCACGGAAGTAGCCACGGTAGTACCGCTCCAAGCGGTAGTACCGCTTCCATGGGCGGTAGTACCGCTGCAGCCTTGTTAAGGACACCAAAACTAACACAACTTCTGCAAACGGACTCCGAATTCAACGAAACCAAGTTTGTTGGAAAGCTAGCGACAAGGGCTAACACAATCTTGATAGAAATAACAATAAAAGCAAATTAGAAAAGGCCCAGAATAAAATGGTGAGAACCCTTCCTTGAATAAGATTGGTAAAACCTCCAACACCAAAAACATCATAGAAGATGCATGTGAACTCCGTTTTCGATGAACTCGAGCTTGTCATCAAGATGACCAAAAGCTCCACACTCACAAAGAGAACCAAACAATAACCAAGAAAGATGATGCAAGGATGCAATGGTTTGAGCTCTCTACGAATGATATGATCAAGCTACTCATCGAGAGCCCCCTTGATAGTAGGGCAATCGATCCTATAACCCGATCTCCCAACTACCACCATGAGACCGAAAAAAATATAAAACCTATCAAGGGAAAAACTTTGCCTTGCACATGGTCCACTTGAGCTAGATGATGACGATCTTGTCTCCCTCAAGTTGGACCACCTTTCTTGATTGCGTTGGCTTGGTGAAGACTAGTAGATTGCTCCCCCCATACTCCACTATGGGTGAGCCACTCTTTCGCACACCTTCACAAGTCCATTGTCACCACAATGGACAGCAAGCTTCAAGCACTTGATCTCTTTGTGATGCATCACTTGAACTTGCACACGACAACCTAACCCCACAAAGAACTCTCACGAAGACCATGGGTTAGTACACAAAGCGTAATTGACAATGCTTACCATACAATGGGATCACTTGATCTCTCTCAGTACATCTTCTACGCTTTGTGAGTTGATCAACTTGATTCACTCTTGACTTAGTCTTGATCAACCTTGAACCTTTCCAACTCTCTTCATTTGGATGATGCATGACCCAACTTTGGATAATTCGTTAATATCACCTTGGTCAACTCATAAACTCCTTGAAACCAACACATGGACTTTAAGAAATGCCTATTGACAAATCCTTCAAATATAACTCAATGCAACCATTAGTCCATAGAGATTGTCATCAATTACCAAAACCAAACATGGGGGCACCGCATGTTCTTTCAATCTCCCCCATTTTGGTAATTGATGACAATCACTTTCAAGAGAGTTTATACAAGGAATTATGAATCGCCATGCAATGCAACAACCAATAATGCATGCATATGAGATGCAAATGCTTAGGAACAAAACCAAAGCAAAGAGAAAACTCTGAAGACTTCTCCACAAAACTCTTTGAAACTTCTCCCCCATTGGGCATCGATTGCCAAAATGGGCGAAAAGCTAAGAAGACCAATATAAAAGGTGTTCCTCCAAAAGTTGTGTATTTCTCAACAATCGAGTGGAATGCAATACACATATCCAACAGTAAATACTTGGAGGAAGACAAACTATATTGAGGCCCAAATATTACAAAAGGAAGATATGCCACAAAGACATAACAGAGAGACACACAAGCAATCAAGCAATCAAAAGATACCAATTGAATCAAGCAATCAACGGATATCAATTGAACCAACTAGCCCAAATATCCTACGAGCCACATGAATGAAGGATATTATGATATGAGCAAAGGAGTGTTCTAAAGAAGCTAGAGAAGCTCCCCATGATTTGTGCACACATATAATTTTTGTATTTGGATACAAAGTGCAAAAATAGGATCATAGCTCCCCCAAAATCAATAGAAACTTACAACAAGTGCAAGAGAGCATATAGGAAACTAAGCCTAGTACTTGCCACAAACACATGGTTGAGCAACAAGTAAAAGAGGCAACTTAAGAATGGGCTCAACCAAAAAGATGTGTGTGAGTCAAGGCAATGCACTTGAGAAGACTAATGTACGGATGAGCATTAAGCCTCAATAAAGTCTTGAAAGAATGAGACACATGGTGCAAGGCCTATCATTCCCACACACAACTAGCAAATGGGTTCACAAGCTTACTAATAAGCAAATAAAGAACCTATGCTTGTGACAACCCATGGTGAAGATAGAAGATGAAAGCCTCATCAAGATGAGGGATACCAATTAAGATGGCAAACGCCTCGTAAAGATAAGCATGAGGGAAAAATCACCACACAAGAGTGCATCAAGATGGAACGAGATAAGACACACACTCCAGGCAAAAGCTTTCACGGAGCCACCAAAGAAATAGCAAAAGAAAGACAAGGTGGACGTGAAAGAAAGGATATCATCTAGAGATGTAATTTCTATCAAGTGTATAAGGTTCTAGGTAGATGAAATCATGATGATATATATCTACAAAGAAGGATGTACACCTGAAATAGTTACAACATGAAGGAATAAGATATCCAAAAGGAAGTCATACATATACCAATAAGATATTTGCTTGGAAGCATAGAACATGGCTAGATATGGTCTTATAGTATATAAATGAATTCCTACCACACACCCATCAAAGACATCACAACTAGAAACATGAGATCATTCTTGAGATGCTTTGAGAAAGGAAACAAGTATCACAAGATGGAATGAATATCATGCCAAGATGCAACCTACACAAGGTTGAATGCAAGAAAAGAATGCATGAATAGATACTTGTTACCGAGATATCATTGGAAGGATGTAGAAGAAACCAATTGAAGGTAGTAGATAGTAGTTCATTAAGCATCCTAGCTTGACTCCAATAAGCACATGGTGACACCACCTTCCTTGTAAGTGAGCCGAGCATCCAATGCATCTCCAATTGTTCCTAGAACAACGACACAAACAAAATGGTACCCAAACTCATTGGGACCAAAGAGTTAGAGAACCAACAATATACAGGACAAACTCCACAAAAATATGTGCATATAGATATGAAAAATAATTTCATGCACATCTCATCCAATTTGAGACTTGGTGGAGTTTCCCCTATATATTGGGTCAAAGAAAGAATGAAAGCATGCCAAAGAAACTATATTAAGTTAATATGCATGCTCAAGACTTTCAAGAACCGATACCAAATGACAAAGAAATGCCAAGTGAAGAAAAGATACCAAATGAATAAATCATCAGTTGGAGGATATCAATTGAAAGATACATCAAGGAATGAGATATCCATTGGCACACTCAAAATAAAATATATCAAACTCCCAAAAGAGAGGATGGTTCCAAAAAAAACCAAGCTCTCTACAAAGTTTCATGATCGCACAAAGTACCAAAATGAAAACGGCTTGCCTTCCACCAACACACACTTGATAAGGATCGCAAGATGAGTGTTCTATAGAAAATAGGATAGATCCCCCAAGAGTTGTGCATTACAGAGGATTTTCATATGAATACAAAAATGCACAAGGTGATATCACCACTTTCACTATATCTAGAAAACACTAGACAAGAACAAGACAACAACAATATCCACAAGTTGTATGGAAGACAAAGGGAGTTGATACATTCCTTGGCAAGAGAAAAGGCAATAAGAAGCAAACACCAACGTGGAGATGATCAATAATTTCTACCACACATAAGAGAGGACGAATTCTCAAAAGACAAGAAGTATTTGGAAATAATTCTCGGTGGTAGATAGCAAGGATATCCAACATCATCTTCACACCAAACACAACCAAATTGCAACATGTAGAGCTAACATGCCACCTAGGAACAAGATAATTTGCAATATCAATTCTAGGTGACAATATCTCAAATGTACACATTTTCTAGGCTTGTAATATGCACATAGCATATTACTCCTCCATAATGTGATACCAATAAAAACTTAACAAGAGGCAATAAAAGGATCCAACAAGAGATAATTAATGGACTATTTAGAATTTGAATTTCTCATGAGAAGACATACCACATAGCGACTAGATAATCTTGAAGTATCAATACTATATGGTATTATTCATGTACACACATTTATAGGATTGTGAGGTGCACAAAGGACATCACTCCCCCATAATGGGATATTCCATTAATCTCTCGCAAGAGCCAACTAAGAAATAAACAAGATGCAAAAGGCTCAACGCATGACACACACGTACATGATGTGCAAACCAACACGCACATACTTGATTGCTCAAGATAATCAAGTTGGAAGCACAACATATACAAACACATGCAAGGAACGAAACCAAACATGCAAAGGGGCAAGTAACTATCAATGTAAACAATGTAAGTACAAGTTACCGGAAGGAGGCACATTGGATATAGGATAGAAATTTGATAACCTAATTGACTTGGCTTGAGATAATAAGAATGATGAAGTCCCCTTAATTCTTCATAATGTAGCCAAGTCTCCAATGCCCTCCATAGACACCTATTGATAAAGTTTGAGCTAGTTGGTCTCCAACCAAGTTGGGTCCTAAGAGGTTAGTCACAATAGGCTTGGCTACCCAAATGGTTCTTTGCTTGACACCACTTTGAGTACCAACAACCTTGGCAAACACATTTCCACCTTTGTCCTTCCCAAGAGAATAGATGTCATCAATAATAATTGGGTTGGATAAGTTACCACTAGTGCATGAGGAAGCAAGGTGGCCTTTCTCACGACATAGGTAGCAAAATCTACTCTTCACTTTCTTCTCACTTGATTTCTCAACTTGAGAAGCACTAGCTTGAGGTTTCTTGGGAAGAGGCCTTTCTTCAACTTGAGGTTGAGCATGAGAATGAACTTGTGGCTGCTTCCCTTGTTGCTTGTCTCTAATGGCCTTCTTCTTTAAAGGGCAAGATCTAACATGATGTCCTTCAATTTTGCACTTGAAGCAAATGATCTTGGATGAATTCTTGACTTGTTTTTGGCCCTTCTTCTTGTTGCTCTTGGACTTCTTCTTCTTATTGGAGTTGAATCCAAGTCCACCTTTGTCATTGGGGGATTTTTTCACGCTCAAGATGTTGTTGAGAGTAAATTTCCCTTCATGACTCTTTTCCAAGTCTTTCTTCAAAGAAGTAACTTGGGCCTTGAGCCTTTTGATTTCCTCTACATGGTTAGTCTCAACACAAGTACTAGAGGAAGTATAAGCTTCATCGTTATAGCAACAAGGCAAGGAAATCAATTCATCACAAGATGTACCAACATTATGAGTAGATGAATTACAAGGACTAGCACATGGCAATATAGCATTTTGAGTAGAAGTAGTGCTAGTATCCACATGAGGCTCACTAGATGTTACCTTAGCAATCATGGCCTCATGAGCTATTTTAGCACATTATGGGATACTAGAAGATCATCATGAGAGCTTGAGAGCTTTTCATGACTTTCTTCCCATTTCCCATAATTGCTAGATAGCAACTCAAGTCGAGCCCGTAGCTCAACATTCTCCTTCAACATGGATGCTTCACAAGTAATAGAGTTAGTAGCACAAGCATCATCAATAATAGCAAGAGGACAAGGCAACTTGGCAAGCTCTTTTGAATATGAAGCTTTAAGTTGTGCATGAGACTCGGTGAGTTTGATGAGCTCACTCTTAATGGCCCTTGAGCCATTTTCGAGGTGCCCAAAGTCCTCAAGGAGTTTCGCATGCGCAACTTCAAGCTTCTCATTTTTAGTTTCAAAAACATTGGACACCTCAAGAACTCTATCATGAGATTCCCTCACTCTAGATAATTCTAGAGCAAAATTCTCCTCAAGAGATTCCTTGGTGGTGTGTTCAAGTTCAAGAGCTTGAGAGAGGTCCGCAATCTCATTAGCGTAATCACGCTCATGACCTTCCATTTTCTTAATGGTGACCTCATGCTCCTCTAGATGAGATTCCAACTCCTCTATATATTTCTTGCCCTCAATAGCAATAGACATGATTTCCATGAAGTTGTAACGAGCAATTTTATTATTATGAAGAGCTTTAAAAATCATTCCCCCTTAATTTTTAAGGAGGCAACATTATCATTCTCTTCATCATCATCCTCATCATTATTAGCATCAACATCATCATCAAGAGACATATTGGGGTTCAAGGTAGGAGATACCTTATAAGCCTTGGCCATAAGGCAAACTGCAATAGATGATGATGTAGGATCCCTTGAAGCACCATTCAAGACCACATCTTGTTCCATGGAGTGTTGGGTTTCCTCTATGTTGTTCGCACAACAACTCGAGGAAATACATGCATTTTTATCATGGCAACAAGATATAGCAAGCATATCATCATGAGATTTAGTCAAGCAATTTCTACATGATATGCAAGGACTATCAACACAAGCATGTGAAACATTTGAGGTGCACAAAGTGTTAAAGTCCAAAGATGGAGCATTGCAACAAGATAGTGATGAATAGTCATCAACGATAAGCAAACTATCATCATTGCAATGACCAACACTACTCACCATAACATTACCTTGTGGCAATCCACATGTAGGTGAAGTATAAGAAGTTGAGAAGGCAACACGGCCGGAGGTGGAGGGAGAATAATCATCCCCACAAATCTTGGACACACCATATTTATCTTGAAGCTTTGTCCACAACTCATGAGCATCCCAGAACGGCATGAGTTTAAATATAACTACATTGCTCAAAGCATCGAAAAGCACATTAGAAGCTTGAGCATTGAGATAAGAGTTTTTCTCATCCTCTAAAGATAATCTTTGGGGATCCTTTGGAGGAGAAAACCCATATCTAAAATTCGCTCTAAATTTGGGTCCATGACCCTAAAGAGATTAAGCATGCGAATTACCCAAACATCAAAATTTGTGCCATCAAAACTAAGAGTGTCAGAGAATCCTAATCCTCTAGTCAACATATTTACTCTCTAGGCGGTTAAGCCTTATCAAAAGAGACGAGGCTCTGGTACCAATTGAAAGATCGTGGATGTCACCTAGAGGGGGGGGGTGAATAGGCGCTTTAAAATAATTACAGTTTAGGCTTGAACAAATGCGGAATAAACCTAGCGGTTAATTTGTCAAGCACAAAACCTACAACAACTAGGCTCACCTATGTGCACCAACAACTTATGCTAAGCAAGATAAACTACTAGGTGATAGCAAGATATCTGACAAGAAACAATATGGCTATCACAAAGTAAAGTGCATAAGTAAAGAGCTCGGGTAAGAGATAACCGAGGCACGCGGAGACGACGATGTATCTCGAAGTTCACACCCTTGCGGATGCTAATCTCCATTTGGAGCGGTGTGGAGGCACAATGCTCCCCAAGAAGCCACTAGGGCCACCGTAATCTCCTCACGCCCTCGCACAATGCAAGATGTCGTGATTCCACTAAGGGACCTTTTGTTGGGGAACATAGTAATTTCAAAAATATTCCTACGCACACGCAAGATCATGGTGATGCATAGCAACGAGAGGGGAGAGTGTTTTCTATGTACCCTCGTAGACCGTAAGCGGAAGCATTATAACAACGCGGTAGATGTAGTCGTACATCTTCACAATCGACCGATCCTCAACACCGAACGTACGGTACCTCCGCGTTCAACACACTTTCAGCTCGGTGACGTCCCGCGAACTCACGATCCAGTAGAGCTTCCGGGAAGAGCTTTGTCAGCACGACGGCGTGGTGATGGTGATGATGATGCTACTGACGCAGGGCTTCGCCTAAGCACCGCTACGATATGACCGAGGTGGATTATGGTGGAGGGGGGCACCGCACACGGCTAAGAGATAAACAGATCAATTGTTATGTCTCCAAGGGGTGCCCCTCTCCCCGTATATAAAGGAGTGGAGGAGGGGGAGGGCCGGCCCTCTCTATGGCGTGCCCTAGGGGAGTCCTACTCCCACCGGGAGTAGGATTCCCCCTTTCCTAGTAGAACTAGGAGCCCTTCCAAGTAGTAGGAGTAGGAGAGAAGGAAATGGAAAAGAGAAGAGAAGGAAGGAGGGGGCGCCGCCCCTCCCCCTAGTCCAATTAGGAATAGGCCTTGGGGGGGCGCAGCCTCTCCTCTCTCTTTCCCCTAAAGCCCAATAAGGCCCATATACTCCCCGGCGAATTCCCATAACTCTCCGGTACTCCGAAAAATACCCGAATCACTCGGAACCTTTCCAATGTCCGAATATAGTCGTCCAATATATCGATCTTTACGTCTCGACCATTTCGAGACTCCTCATCATGTCCCTGATCTCATCCGGGACTCCAAACTACCTTCAGTACATCAAAACACATAAACTCATAATATCGATCGTCACAGAACTTTAAGCGTGCGGAACCTACGGGTTCGAGAACTATGTAGACATGACCGAGACACATCTCCAGTCAATAACCAATAGGGGAACCTGGATGCTCGTATTGGCTCCTACATATTCTACGAAGATCTTTATTGGTCAAACCGCATAACAACATACGTTATTCCCTTTGTCATCGGTATATTACTTGCCCGAGATTCGATCGTCGGAATCTCAATACCTAGCTCAATATCATTACCGGCAAGTCTCTTTACTCGTTCTGTAATGCATCATCCCATAACTAACTCATTAGTTGCATTGCATGCAAGGCTTATAGTGATGTGCATTACCGAGAGGGCCAGAGATACCTCTCCGACAATCGGAGTGACAAATCCTAATCTTGATCTATGCCAACTCAACAAGCACCATCGGAGACACCTGTAGAGCACCTTTATAATCACCCAGTTACTGTAACTTTTGGTAGCACATAAAGTGTTCCTTCGGTACTCGGGAGTTGCATAATCTCATAGTCATAGGGACATGTATAAGTCATGAAGAAAGCAATAGCAACAAACTAAACGATCATCGTGCTAAGCTAACGGATGGGTCAAGTCAATCACATCATTCTCTAATGATGTGATCCCGTTAATCAAATGACAACTCATGTCTATGGTTAGGAAACATAACCATCATTGATTCAACAAGCTACTTAAGTAGAGGCATACTAGTGACACTTTGTTTGTCTATGTATTCACACATGTACTAAGTTTCCGGTTAATACAATTCTAGCATGAATAATAAACATTTATCATGATATAAGGAAATATAAATAACAACTTTATTATTGCCTCTAGGGCATATTTCCTCAAGTCTCCCACTTGGACTACAGTCAATAATCTAGTTCACATCGTCATGTGATTTAACATCAATAGTTCACATCTTTATGTGATTAGTTCACATCTCCATGTGACTAACACCCAAAGGGTTTACTAGAGTCAATAATCTAGTTCACATCGCTATGTGATTAACACCCAAAGAGTGATCATGTTTTGCTTGTGAAAAATTTAGTCAACGGGTCTACCACATTCAGAGCCGTATGTATTTTGCAAATTTTCTATGTCTACAATGCTTTGCACAGAGCTACTCTAGCTAATTGCTCCCACTTTCAATATGTATCTAGATTGATACTTAGAGTCATCTAGATCAGTGTCAAAAGCTTGTTTCGACGTAACTCTTTACGACGAACTCTTTTATCACCTCCATAACCAAGAAATATTTCCTTAGTCCTCTAAGGATAATTTTGACCGCTGTCCAGTGATCTACTCCTAGATCACTATTGTAGTCCCTTGCAAAAATCATGTTAAGGTATACAATAGGTCTGGTACATAGCATAGCATACTTTATAGAACCTATGACTGAGGCATAGGGAATGACTTTTCATTCTCTTTCTATTTTCTGCCGTGGTCGGGTTTTGAGTCTTCACTCAACTTTACACCTTGCAACACAGGCAAGAACTCCTTCTTTGACTGTTCCATTTTGAACTACTTCAAAATCTTGTTAAGGTATGTACTTACTAAAAAAACTTATCAAGCGTCTTGATCTATCTTTGTAGATCTTGATGCTCAATATGTAAGCATCTTCACCGAGGTCTTTCTTTGAAAAACCTTTTTCAACCACTCCTTTATGCTTTCCAGAAAATTCTACATTATTTCCGATCAACAATAATGCATTCACATATTCTTATCAGAAATGATGTAGTGCTCCCACTCACTTTCTTGTAAATACAGGCTTCACCGCAAGTCTGTATAAAACCATATGCTTTGATCACTTTATCAAAGCATATATTCCAACTCCGAGATGCTTGCACCAGTCCATAGATGGATCACTGGAGCTTGCTCACTTTGTAAACACCTTTAGGATCGACAAAAACTTCAGGTTGCATCATATACAACTCTTCTTCTAGAAATCCATTCAGGAATGCAGTCTTTACATCCATTTGCCAAATTTCATAATCATAAAATGCGGCAATTGCTAACATGATTCAGACGGACTTAAGCATCGATACGAGTGAGAAAATCTCATCGTAGTCAACACCTTGAACTTCTCGAGAACATTTTGCGACAATTCAAGCTTTTGTAGATAGTAACACTACTATCAGCGTCCTGTCTTCCTCTTGAAGATCCATTTATTCTTAATGACTCACCGATCATCGGGCAAGTCAATCAAAGTCCATACTTTGTTCTCATACATGGATCTCATCTCAGATTTCATGGCCTCAAGCCATTTCACGGAATCTGGGCTCATCATCACTTCCTCATAGTTCGTAGGTTCGTTATGGTCTAGTAACATTACTTCCAGAAAGGATTTCCATACCACTCTGGTGCGGACCATACTCTGGTTGTCCTACGAGGTTCGGTAGTAACTTGATCTGAAGTTTCATGATCATCATCATTAGCTTCCTCACTAATTGGTGTAGAGATCGCTAGAACTAATTTCTGTGATGAACTACTTTCCAATTCAGGAGAAGGTACAATTACCTTATCAAGTTCTACATTCCTCCCACTCACTTCTTTCGAGAGAAACTTCTTCTCGAGAAAAGATCCACTCTTTAGCAACAAAGATATTGCCTTTCGGATCTGTGATAGAAGGTGTACCCAACAGTTTCTTTTGGGTATCCTAGGAAGACACACTTTTCTGATTTAGGTTTGTGCTTATCAGGCTGAAACTTTTTCACATAAGCACAACTACCCTAACCTTTAAGAAACGACAGCTTAGGTTTCTAGCCAAACCATAGTTCATATGGTGTCATCTCAACGGATTAGACGGTGCCCTATATAATGTGAATGTAGCTGTCTCTAATGCATAACCCCAAAATGATAGTGGCAAATCGGTAAGAGACATCATAGATTGCACTATATCCAATAAAGTACGATTATGACGTTCAGACACACCATTATATTGTGGTGTTCCAGGTGGCATGAATTTGTGAAACTATTCCACCACTACAAAAAAGACACATCCGTGACATTTTGGGCCGAACAAATTTTTTTTGTCATACATATGACACTTCTATGACGATAATTGTGACAAAACCCGGTATCATCATTGGTGGGCTCCTACTTCTATGACAAAAAATCATGACAGAAAATGGGCTTTTCGTCCTGGGCGGGCCGGAGACGCAGTTGCATGACATTCTTTGGGCCGTCCATGACAGAAAAAACCGTGGTAGAAGTGAGGTGGAGGAAAATTTTGGGGAGTTCCCGGTTACGATGGGAGGTCGGGGGCCGAGCGATGCGTGTTTCTCTCATACACGTACGTGTGTGTGTGCGAGGCGTTGGCTCTAACTAAACCCGAGCGAGGCGTTGGGCTCTAATTGAACCCGAGCGATTGCACTGCATGCTACGCGTTACTGAACCCGAGAGATCGATCGATGGCTGTTAACTGAACCCGATCGAGCGATTCCTTCGCTACTGCTGCTAACTGAAGCCTTTCGATGCTGCCTCTGGATGAACAGTGAGCGTTGTAGTGGGGGGTGGATGAACAGTGAGCGTTGCAGTGGGGGGGTGGATGAACAGTTCCCGGTGGGGGTGGATGAACAGGACCCCATGGTGTTGCCTCAGGATAAACAGGACCCCGATCGATCGAGCCGGTTGGGGCTGGATGAACAGGACCCCGTGGAGGGCTGGATGAACAGGACCACCCCGTGGAGGGCAGGATGAACAGTAGATGGTGGAGGGCATGATGAATAGTAGCCCGTGGAGGGGTGGTTGAACAGGAGCCCGTGGAGAGGCTGGTTGAACAGTAGCCGGTGGAGTAGCGCGCGGTGGAGGCTGGATGAACAGGAGCCCGTGGATGAACAGTCGCAGGTGGAGGCTGGAGGAGGTCAACGGAGGATGAGCAGTAGCTCGTGGAGGCTGGAGGGGGTCGACGGTGGAGATGAACAGTATCCCGTGGAGTCCTGTTTTGCGGTACGCCACACCCCTCCCGATGAACAGGACCCCTGTTTCGACCGTAACGCTCCAACACAAGTCTGTTTCCTCCGTTTTGCGGTACGCCACACCCCTCCCGATGAACAGGACCCCCATTTTCGACCATAGGAGGTCCGTTTCCTCCGTTTTGCGGTACGCCAGACCCCTCCCGATGAACAGGATCCCATTTCGAATGTGGCCGGTCGAATACAAGGCCGTTTCCTCCGTTCTGCGGTACGCCAGGCCTCGTTTCCATCGCTTGTTCCGTCCAAGCCCTCCCGATGAACATGACGCATTCCGTTGCCTGCCCATGAACACGACGCATTCCGTTGCCTCCCCATGAACACGACGCATTCCGTTGCCTCCCCATGAACACGATGACGACGTTGTTTCTCCGTTCCGACCCAGCCATGTACACGAGCCATGTTCGCACGTATGCGCGAGTAGGCGTTCGAGACCCCGCCCGTATGTACACATACGTGGTCGTATTTTCTTTCTTGCACCCTGGCCGCCTCTACTACGACACGTGTGCGCCTCTACTATGACACGTGCACGCCTCTACATCGACCAGTATGTACATACACATTCGCGACCAGAATGATAACACTACGTACGCTTCGACCAGGTGGGTCCCGACTGTCAAGCACTTCCTTGCCTGCGAAGATGTAGCTGGTCGGTCCCAGCAGTCAGGGGGTGAATCATTTTGTTTTTTTGCCCGGATGCACTTCCTTGCGTGCGAAGATGTAGCTGGTGGGTCCTAGCAGTCAGGGGCCTGGTGGGTCCCAGCAGTCAGGGGGCAAATCATTTTTTCGGACACACTTCCTTGCGTGCGAAGATGTAGCTCATGGGTCCCAGCAGTCAGGGGGCGAATCATTTTTTCACGAAATACGGTGGCCCGTCCGGTGGGTCCCCGCTGTCAGGTGGAGGAATAATTATTTTGCACGTAATAAGGAGGCACTTCCTTGCTACGACCGTAGACCCAGCTTGACCTCTCCACATACAATCCACGTCTGATGGAAGCTGTTCCTTGACCACGTTGACCACGCCACGCCGAGAGAACCAGGGCGGTGGACGATGGTGAGGCCTAGGAAGGGGACGACGCGGAGCCAGGGAAGACGCGGCAGTGGATGCCCATGCGTAGAGGAGTACGAGGGTTCACTGGTTCGCTGTGGTGTAAGGCTGTCGTCGCCGCAGAATAACAGGGGGTGTGGGTGAGTAGAGGGATGGCCTGGCCAGCGGTGGGAGTAGTATGGGGGCGGTGAGGCCTCTGCCGCATCGCAGCCGGCCACGGGAGGCAGGAGCACGAGGCACGACCGGTGCTGGTTTGGGCGGCTGGAGCAAGAAGACCAAAGGTTGAAGAAGCAGTACGGCCATTGGATGGACATCGTACGGTCACTGGAGCTAGAATCATGCATATTGACTAAGTTGACAAAGCCCTCCGTCCCCGTCAACTTAGTAGGCCCACAAGTCAGCCTCTCACCAAGGTGGGTCCCAGCTAGCAGGGGGTATTCATTTTTTTTGTGCGTAATAAGGAGGCACTTCCGGTGGGTCCGAGCTGACAGCAGGGGGAACGTTTTTTTCGCGAAATACGGTGGCCCGTCGGGTGGGTCCCAGTAGTCAGGGGCAAACGTTTTTTTCGCGATATACTGGTGGGCGTCCGGTGGGTCCCTGCTGTCAGGTGGAGGAATAATTATTTTTCGCATAATAAGGAGGCACTTCCTTGTGGCTGCCGTGGACCCAGTTGTCAGCCTCTCCATGTATAGTATACTTCCGATGGAATTCGGTCGTTGACCACATTGACCACGCCGCACCGACAGCACCACGGCGGTGGGCGACGGTGAGGCCTAGGAAGGGGACGACGCGGAGCCGAGGAAGACGCGGCAGTGGATACCCACGCGGAGAGGAGTACGAGGGTTCACTGGTTCGGCTGCACTGCCGTCGCCGCAGAATAACAGGGGGTGTGGGTGAGTGGAGTGGAGGGATGGCCTGGCCAGCGGTGAGAGTAGTATGGGGGCGGTGAGGCCTCCGCGGTAGCACAGCCGACCACGGGAGGCAGGAGCAGGCGGCATGACCGGCGCTGCTTTGGGCAGCTAGAGCAAGAAGACCAAAGGTTGAAGAAGCACTACGGCCGTTGGATGGACATCGTACGGTCAATCGAGCTAGAATCATGCATATTGACTAAGTTGACAAAGCCCTTCGTCCCCGTCAACTTAGTAGGCCCACTATACTAGGTCCCAGCTAGCAGGGGAGTATTCATTTTTTGTGCGTAATAAGGAGGCACTTCCTTGCGTGCGAAGATATAGCTGGTGAGTCCGATCTGTCAGCGGCAGTAACGTTTTTTTCGCGAAATACAGAGGCCGTTTCGGTGGGTCCCAGATATCAGGTGGAGGAAATCATTATTTTGCGCGTAATAAGGAGGCATTTCCTTGCGTGCGGCCATGGACCCAGCTGCCAGCCTCTCCACGTACAGTCCACTTCAGATGCATGTCGGTCATTGACCACGCTGACCACGCCACGCCGAGAGCACCCGGACGGTGGACGATGGCGAGGCCTAGGAAGGGAAGGACACAGAGGCAGGGAAGACTCGGCCGTTGTTTTTGTTTCCCACGCGGAGGGGAGTACGACTGTACGAGGGTTTACTGGTTCGTCTGCTATCGCCGGATAATAACAACAGGTGTGGGTGAGTCGAGGGGTGGCTAGGCCAGCGATGGGAGTACGGTGGGGCGGTGAGGCCTGCGCGGCAACACAGCCGGCCGCGGGGAGGAGGGAGCAAGCAGTCCCACCGGTGCTTGTTTGAGCGGCTGGAGCAGGAAGAGCAGAGATTAAAGAAGCACGACGACCGTTGGATGGACATCCAACAGTATACAAGCCATCTGTGGAAAGCCTTAAATCTGTGGAAAACAGCATACAACCCATCTGCCATTATTTCAAATAATTTACAGCCCATTTGCTAATTCTTACGGGTTTTTTGGAGCCCATATTCTTTATGTTAGCATTACAGCCCATATTGTGGCCACGGTTAAAAAATTATACGAAATTTTGCATATGTCGGTGCGGTCTGAATTGTTTTTAATCCCGAAATTTCGAGTCACATTCAGACTGATTTTAAAAATAAATGTATATCAATATAAAATCCAATAAATTGTCCACACATAAAAATCAATGCAATTTAAAATCTCGAAATGAAAAAAAAGATATTTGAAAATAATTGCCGGTTTGATGTGTTTTAAAAATGTACAACCCATTTCTCATTACTGATAGGCCAATTTCTCGACCAGCCGAATGAAGCTCTCCTCATCTTGAAAGATTTGCAGCCCAACAGGCCTGATAAAGCGACTTACTTGACAAATCACAAAAGAACTAGGCTAGCCATTTTCAGAAAGAAAAAAAACTACTGGGTTGGTCTGTGGTAAACATAAAAGAAAAGGCTGTCTAGACAGGCCAGAGTGTCCCGCACAGCCCAGTTGACACCCTACGTCCGTCTCAAAAACAAATTAGATAAATGCCACTCCAATTATGGCGATTCATAAAAATGCCACTGCAATTTCCAAAGTTTGAAAAATGCCACTGCAATTTTTGCAAACTTTGAAAAACGCCACTACAGTTTGCAAACTTTGAAAAACGCCACTGTAGTTTGCAAACTTTGAAAAACGCCACTCCAGACTTCGAAAAATGCCACTAGAAATGGCATGAAATGGCATTTTTCAAAGTTTGGAAATTGCAGTGGCATTTCTCGGACACACCAGATTTGGAGTGGCATTTATCAAATTAACCCAAAACTAAAATAACTGGGCGAGCTGCTGGGTCCCTAGTGTCAGCCGCTCGTTGTGCAATTCTCTCGTTTATTGACTACGTTGACAATGGCATGGGACCCAGATGTCAGAAATCAACTAGGAGGAGCCATTTTTTTATTGGCTTGAAATAAGGAGGCACTTGCTTGCGTACTGCCATGACCTTGGCAGGTCCCTGCTGTCATCCTCTCCACGTACAATCATCTCCTGATTGTGTACGCGTCAACTTGCTAGGCCCACAAGTCAGCCTCTAAACCGTGGAGGACAAATACAACCCATTTAAAAAAATAACAGCCCATTCCATACGTTCAAACGGAAAGTTCAACATTCAGACCAAAGTAACAGGTCTGATCCACATATAGAGTACTGAACTTCCACGTTGACAACCATCATAGCCAAGTTAACTATCTACTCCCACTAACACTCTAGTAGCGTACAAGTACTAACTTAGTCTTAGCTAACTAGACGATGCCGGCCGCCATCTGTTTCCATGCTAAACGCCGGCACCGGCGTCCTCCGCCTCACCTCGGACTTGCCAGAGGTGCGATAGGGCGCTTGCTCGCGCGCGTTGGCCCTTTCCATGCCGGCGTGGTCCACCGAAGCTTCGGCTTCCAAGCGGGAAACCCACTTGACGAGCTGGTAGTAAAAATCGGCGTCGCGAACGCGTGCATGCCCGACATCCTCCAGGGCTATTTGCCGGGCGCCGGCCTCCACGTAGTCGGCCCAGTTGCGGGCGCTCTGCTCGCGACTCAGAGCGTCGGTGCGCTGCTGCTCCATGTCCCGCTGGCAGCGCAAATCGGCGATACGCTGCTCCTCCGCCAGGCGGTCGCGCTCCAACAAATCCTGCTCCTCCGCCATGCGGTCACACTCCAACAACTCCTCGTTCTCCGCATTGCCATCTATAGACAGATAGAATGCCTCCTCCCTCCGTCCGCCTTCCGGTGAAAACCCGAACACTAGTTCCGGCGGTGACCGCCTCCAGCGTCGCCTACCACGGACGGGCGGGGGCATGGCGGACGTGGCGAGCAACGTCGGGCCGGTGGGGGCTTATGAGGATATGGCGAGTTGGGTCACGGTGGCACCTGAGAAGGCCGGGAAACAGTACTTATAGGCGGAAGGTAGCGCGACGGTCATCGGGATTCAATGCATAATGGCTTAGCACGCCAGCTTGCTGTGGAAAACTAGAGAAACTGAAATTATGATGGTGCTGTCCCGTCCCGTCTGGGTCGCACGCCGGCATGGCAGTCAAATGAGTGCACTCGAATCATCTCCCTCCTTGTCAATAATGATTCCACGGATTTAAAGCGTATCTTTTTCGCATCAGTTAGCTGCCTTAATTACGGCCGGCTGCATGCAGGCACTCAGAATCGCTCGCAGGTAGTACGCGAAGCAGCATGCAACGAGTCGCAGCCGAGGGCACGCATGCAGCCACTTAAATCGCTGGAATTAATTAGGCTTAAACTTCTGCATGTCGTTAATTATTGCCATGCCTTGGTCTTGCTGCTTTGCTCACGGGACTAATAAATCCCGGACGGAGGGAGTACCTTGGTTGGTGAGAGGTTTGAATTAAGCCCTGCAAACCGGAAAGGAGGTACTCCCTCCATTTTTATTTAGTTCGCATATTAGCTTTGGTCAAAGTCAAGCTTTACAAACTTTGACCAAGTTTATATACAAAAATATTAAGATATACAATAACAAATCAACAACAAAAATATTAAGATATACAATAACAGATCATATACAAATATGTAGCTCCAAAAGCAGAGATCTAGAAAAAACATTTGTTCTTCCTACTAACATGGATGCTTCTCTTGGCCAACATTCAGTACAGACTGAAAGACAAATTTGTTTGTGAAGTCTACAATTCCTCTTGCAAACATAAGTGGTTTCACCAACAGCTGGAACCATGAGAATGAACCACACATGATGGAGGAACATCCACTGCAATATGATTTGGTCTTCTCTCGATCACACAGCGAGACTATTTTCAGAATACAAACTTTAACTAGGCAAAATGATGCCCATTGTATAATCAGACCAAAGCAATGAAGCACCTAGTGTTGGCCAATAAATAATACAGTACTACTTTTCTGCAGTCCATGAAGTGACTATCCAATCTTTTTGTGTCTATTTTCAAATGGCACTGCATGCAGTGAATATACTATTCTCTTGTGCAGTTCAACCAAAATTGCGGACACTTTGTTTGTTTGCCAAATAGCAACGGGCAGACATCTCTGACTGCACAAATATCAAGCAGCTAGTAAACATATACCACACCTTGTATTTTCGGTTTAAACATGTCTCTTCCGCTTAGCATCTGTCATGTTCTGCACTGGACAATCTGATACAATTATGTTTTGCCCTGGACAATTTCATACTGAATTGATTTGCTGGTTCAGAGCAGAAATATAGTGCCTATTCTTCATCAGACCAAGGATATCCATGTTCATAGTGATGGAAGAGGTGAAATCAATACAACCGAAATTGAGCATCCAATCATTGAATCCTGTCCTGCACCTCCAATGTAGGTCCACCCTGCCAATAAATTCACATGCAAACCACTAGTATTACTATCTAATGACAGTACAAAAAGAGTAGCAAGATAGTAGCAAACCATGTACCTTCGTAATGAACAGCTCATAGTGCCACCAATTGGATATAAAGGTTTGGAAAAAAACATGCTCCTAATGTTGAACCAGTTGGACTTTTTGTGCAGTTCCACTAAAATCGAGCATCCCTGTTTGCATAGATATTGAAAGTGTGATTACTCTAAAAGTGGCACTATTGAAGCATAGACTCACAAATATAAGCATTCCAATTTCATAATGGGAAAAGGTAGCAAGACTGTTTCTAACCACCTGTTTGAAGGAATAAATAAAGCAACAACGGCTGATGTCAGGAAGGCATACATAGTTTTTTCTGAAAAACTGAGCCATTCCTGACCTTTCCTCTTCTTTTAAGCAAATTTTGTGCATTTTTACTAAAATAAAATGCCATCACCGCCTTGACAATTCAGTGACACTGTACAAAAGGAAATGACTTAACATTACATCATGATGTCAGGTATGTAGTCGACAGGCATTAGAGACAAACATACAGACCTCCTCCGATAACATAATGAACATTAATTTTAACAAAGGTGTGACTAGCTTTACCGGGATAATTTGAGTGAACTCTACACCCTTTGTTCCTTAATATAAGACGTTTTCGTGGTTCAATATAAAGTACCCAAACATCTAGTATTTAGAAAAACAGGTAGTAGTTTTCTTGAGCACATATCTGGGAAAGCTTGCCACACTTTATTTATGTCCATACGCTAATGCAACACCATTCGAATACTATAAATATACGCTAATCCAGTGGCTAGTGCAACCGTAGAGTAGTTAGTTTATTACAGGGTACGTACAATGGTTTTACTGAACAGATTTCAATAAACTCTAGCACTGGAAGGTTTCTATAAGAATTAACAATACAAAATGTAAAGGTAACAAGTTTCAGCATTGGTATACTAGCTTTGCATAAGCATTAAACTAAATACAAAAGTCTAAAGGTAACTAGCATTATTAACTAATGACAGTATAAAAATTGCAAACCATGTACCTCCAAGGTAAATATCATTTCGAACTCAGGGGGGCCTTAAAAATTGCTATCCCAATCTTGATAATCGATCAAACATAAAAACTTGATCGAACGAATCAAGAAAAGAGCCTGAGGAGGAGGTGCCCACTCTTGACCTTTCCTCTTGTCTTCATAATTGTCTGTGCAGTTTAACCAAAATAAAATGACATCAGCGCCTTGGCATTTTGGTGACACTGTACAAAAAAATTAACTTATCTCATGAAAGTGAGGTATGTAATCTATAAGCATTAATAGTGCAAAATCTGAAGGTAGTAACAAGTTTCATCGTTGGTATACTGGCTGTGCAACAGCATTAGAATGCCTTAGACTGTTGGCGTTGCTTAAATTTATCGGTGGCATTAGACTGAGAGCGGCATTAGTTAAATGTGGCATCACTTTAGCAGTAGCATTGCTTGACTTGACTGCTGGCGTTATACTAACAGCAAAAAAAGTGGCAATAAGAGCATGGGAGTCCCATTCGGACAGTGGGCGCACCAGTACGATGTACCTCCACGGACGCAGAGTGGTGAGGGAGGTATGGTTGCCCAGAGCAACAAATATCCAGGCAGCATATGTGGATTACGTCCCATTTTTGCTCTCTTTAGCCACCTTTTTCCTGTGCGAGGACAACAAACCGATCGACCTGGTCATTCTCTATTGTGTTGTCATGCCTTTCTACCCTTCTTCAACCAAGAGACACGAGACTCGTTCCTTAGCTACTGATTTTCCCCTTTTCAACCTAGATGCAGGTTCAATGCCTACTCTCTTGGACAGTCAGTCTCCCTTCCTTTCCTTATTCAGTCCAGACATGGATTAGTGTGCATGAAGTAGGGTTTCCTTTAATAGTGCAAATTATGGTTTTCGTCTGCGTGGCCAGCAGAGCAGAGGATAGCAAATTGGGAAGATGGTGGAGTGGAAAAAGATCCACATGCAATGACGTGGCAGATGGGGCAACAGAACAAGGTTATGGTTCAAAAAGAGGTAGCATACCTGAGGGTCGGCGGGAAGTGGCTTCGCTCGTGGTCGTCGTCCTCCGCACACACTACGGCAGCGAGCTTGGGGACGGAGGCCATCCCGCACGGGCGCTAGGTCTGAGAGGACGGCCTTGTCGTCAGTGCATGACCTCGCTCGCTGACGACAAGTGTGTCAACGTTGCACGTCCTTTTCTTCCCTGGCGGATCTGTGACCACTGGTGAGGAGGGAGAGAGGGGTCGTATTTTTTAGATCTGGAGAGAGGGTGGTAGTGTGAGAAGCAAGTGGGCAGCCCTTAGCAAGAAAGCGCTCAAGCTCGAGCCTATATATCTTTTTTATACTACTAGTACTGGAGCTGGAGTAGTGGTAGAGTAGTTTATATTTTCTCTGCGTACAGTACCAGTTAGTCGTGCTTCAAAACTGATCGGCATGCCATTAAAAAAATAAAGGTCGATAACTAATGCGGCACCTCGGGCCAACGCGTCCAGATCGCATTTGCACGAGAAATTACACACCATGTTTCGTTAACATGTGGTCCCGTTCCAACATATCAGTGAGACGACAGCGAGTAGTAGGAGTATTTCTGAACGGACGTGTAGGTCGGGGTGCCTCTTCATGAACCGTGGCAAACTCGCAACCATCCACCGACTCTTCGCCTTTCCCTCTCAATTTGGAACTGTTGTCACACGCTCTTCCTCTCCCTCCTCCATTTTCCTTCAGCCCTTCACCCTTTCTTCTGCCATTGTTCGATCGTCTTCTCCATGGAGGGAACAGGCCGGAAACGACCCAGTTATTCTTGCCCCGATCTGAAAGATGATGTGGTGGAGGAACTCGTTGATCGGTGCAACGTCATCACCTCGGCTAGCATGGCAGGTTCGTTCAAGCCCATTCTCGACTCAACTCATAACATCATTACAAAGAACCCAAGAGTCAAGGAGCGGTTTGATCTCCCCTATCTTCTTTGTCGTGACCCTGATGATGACTAGCGCCGGCACGACGGAGGCCACGCCCTGTGCAAGTTGATGCCACTTGATAATGATACATATGATGTTAAGATGCCATCGCTTGAGGGCAAGGCTTGGGCGGGCGCAAATGGAGATTGGGTTGTTTACATTGGGTCCAACTGCGAGTGGGAACTTGTGAATGTGTACACTCGTCACCGGGTTCCACTTCCAAAAATCTCAGCACACTGCCCAAAGGTTGAGCACACCGGTAATGTACGCACGTTCAAATACGATCATGGTGACTGTATTCTAAGGAAGATAGCAATTTGTCGAGTTCCCAACCGCTCTTGGAATTACAGCGACTATGATGTTGTTGCTATCTTCGACAAGCTTGTTGCCTTCCTTGATGGTTTCACTCGATGGATATTGCTCAAAAATCAGTTTCTGTACGCGGATGAGTACTGTGATGCAATTCAATACGAGCGCCTTGTGTTTGCTGCCAGCACTCGTGGCACTATTTTTGCATGGCATCCTAGTAGTTTCGGTATGTTTGTCTTCCACCGTAATTATGATTGTTTCATCCACATGCATGCGGGTTAGCAAGTTTCCCTTTACTAATTAACCTTCTTCTTGTGTTTCCAAGGTCTTGTGAACATCCCACCACCTATACTTGAAAATTTTTATAACCAAGGGGGAGATGACGATGGTGATGATCACGAGCATGAGGACGAGCAACACCGATATGCTCTGTGGCGCCTGGCAACTAATTCTGATGGATCACCTCTTCTTGTGTGTATACAGCGCACTGATGATGTTACTGCTAAGGAAGCAGGTGTAGTCTCCCATGGTCGCACTCTCCGGACCTATTTCAACACCCGTTGCATGGTATTCGGGATGGATACTAGTGTGCTAGTGCCAACTCCTTCTCCCTGGTACAGAATTGATAGTCTTGGAGAAAACTCGCTCTTCCTTGGACAAAACTATCCGATGATGGTGAAAGGCGATCCAACCGCTGTTGACACAACGTTAACAGTACCATTTATGAGAAGCAACTGTGTCTATACCTCGGACATTTGTGTGGTTCCCTACCCTGGTACTGATATAGTAGGCCGCTTCAGCCTGGATGATCAGTCCTGCGTTGGTTTCCAGATCGACAATCGATGGCCCGTCCCAGAGAATCACTTGTGGTTCAAAGCAAGCGTTTCCAACGCCGAGGAATGGTTGAGTTGAAGTTCATTTCATTGCTTGTTATTTGTTGTGTGGTGAAAACTTTAGTATTTATAATGTATCCTCGTTGTCGATGTGGGTTGATGACCTGTTGTATGTAATAAAATGATATGCGTGTGATAAACTTACTAAATTTATGAATGGCTTTCGAGTCGCTTCTCTGAGTGAGTGGTGCGACGAGGCAAAAAAATATTTTCCGAATACATAATTGTACGTGCATTGCAACAGGTTATCGGATGAGGCCAATCAACAATAGTAGTACACTATTTGTACTAGCTTCAGATGCTTCGCGCGTCGGGCGGGTGTTTTTACTGTAGCCATATGTTAATGTGTTCGCTGTACGTAACCAGAACGTTGAATCCTCGATACTAGTACTATATAGTAGGAGTAAGTAGTAGGGAGTAGTAGGGTGGCATGGGCCAGAACAAGCATTCACGTCCACGAGTACGGCACACGCCACCACCACGACATCCATCTGACACCATATTATTTCTTGGAGTCCGTGCTAGAGCAATCTCTTCAACCTCGTCGTTTCTCTAACTTCAGCCATCGCGCGGCAGGCGAGGTGGGGGTTTGCCGATAGTCGGTTTCCTTAACTGCGGTCCCACTTGTAAGGCCAACTCCAATGCACGACCCCAAACGCACCTCCGTTTTGCACAGACTCCAATGATAATTTTGACTAGAAAAGCAAGACCAAAGAAAACAAGAACCACAAGAATACATTTTACTACTCCCGTAAGTTGGATTAGTGCCTTCTCGATGCATTCATTGTTGATCTGCTGAGGCTCGATCTTGCGTCTGTGCTAGCTAAAAGTGATAGAACATCTACTAAATTGCGCTCTATCAATATATGGATGTACTCTTCTTCCCAATACAAAAACTTGCATCCATTCTAGTCCCTCCGTTGCACAATACATGCCTTCTATTTGTTAAAATATATATGTATCTAGACATGTCTTAGTATATAGGTACATCCATTTTTGGACAAATGGAAGTCAAGTATTTTGGAACGGAGGGAGTACACAATAAATTTTTTAAGTTAGCACAACTAGTCTAATCCGAGAGCAGAACTGAAGATTTGGTCGGGTTCTTCCTCCTTCTGCCGACACGTGAGACATCCAGCATCCAGGTCGTGTCATGAAAGAAAATAGAGTGGTAGTTGAAGCCACGAGATGTGCATCTTGGGTTAAACTGTAAATAGAATCTTACTACTCTTGAGTAACTCCAAAAGCGGCCACCGAAGATCTTTATTGGATTTGTTTTTCATCACCAGCACGTCGAGGTGAAAGATGTGCAGGTTCAGTGGGTCCTCTTGCGTTTTCACTAACATGTGGGGCCGCATGTGAGCAAACAGACAATGGGCTCCGCACGTCCGCTGGCTGGCTGAGAAGAGGGATAGAGGAGGGCTGAGCAGGAACTGCAGGAAATTTGTTCTACGTACCTCGATATAGTGGGGTGGCATGGGCCATAACTCAGTAGCATTCACGTCTAGCAGTACGGCACACGCCACCCACACGAGTCCCATCCGACACCAATTTTCTTGGAGTCCATGCTACAGCCATCTCTTCTCCCTCCTGTTTTCTCAGCCATCCGACAAGATAATTACTGTAGTATCATATACTGCTACATGGATTTGACGAAAAGATAAAAATACATAAGGATCCATCAATGTTCAACGACATCCTCATGCCCTAGTGCGCCGGGTCACCAACCGACTGTGAGGAGCAACGGCGTTGGCGGCGAGCTCAACGTGCTTCTGAACAGTGCCGTCCAAGGTTGCCCTGCGCTCCAAGAAGGCCAGCGTCCTATCGTCCTCCTCTTGCATGTAGTAGTCCTTGTGGACGATTTGCGTGTAGACCTGGGTGATTATGTCGATGGTGTCTTGCTGCGCCAAGCGCTGCGTGGCGAGCGCGACCTCGAGGTGGACATTCTCCGGCGCGACGGCGGGTACTCGCAGGGCCACCAGTGCGTCGAAGAGGTTGTTAACATAGTGGCCGTTGAGGGTGGCGGGCATCGCATATCCCGGGTGCGTCGGCTGGAGGCTTACGTCAAAGTCGTCTGCAAGCTTCTTGATGACGGTGAACTTGTCGAGGATACCGACGAGGACCTCGTCGAACAAGGAGACGAAGTTGTCGTCCAAGCGGCCCCTCACCCTGGCAGCCTCAAGCAATACTACCTACAGACGTTCCTCGGTGCCGGTGGACGTGGTAGTACTCCTAAATCTAGACGGTGGTGCTACTAGTACTAGTAGTAGTACTACCAATGTAGTAGTAGGAATACTAGCACTGTACTACCCGTTGGTCAAATTATTATGTGCTGCTCCTCACAGTGAAGTGACAAGACCCTGCGCCAGAGATGACACCTGAGTATAGGCGCCGTTTTCGGCATACCATAGTCAGCATCACCATCTGCAGTCACTATCATCATGGCTGTAGAGCTAGCTTGCTTACAACTAGCCCTGTTCGACATAATTTCCCGTGCGTAGATGCCCGTGCATTGCACGGAACACCAAGATTGGGGGTGGTCGGCTCCGGCAGCGGCCATCGCGCCAGATTTTTCCACGGCCTTCTACTCCTAGATGTGTATACACGTGTGCTGGTGTGTGTTGTGTGCTGGGTGTGCGCGAGTGCGTCCTTCTGTGCATGCCGCCGCACAGTGGTGAATTGTGCGCGAGTGCGTCCTTTGCGCGCAAGAAGTTTGTCCTAAATGCGCCCTCAATTTACTAGCGTGCGGGGTGCTACCCCGAGTGGTTTCAACTTTGTTTACTTCACCGCGTGTCAGATGGGCCTCTAGTTTACTTATTTTCACCCACTGCCACATGGGCCAGCACATGAAGATACAGAACACGAGCTGACAAGGCAGCATGTGGATTTGTTGACCGGTCAACTAAACAATATACGGAGCTATACGCTGACACAGTGAGCGTATAATCCGTCGGTATAGAGAGTTCGAGTGAGAGGGGAGGCCCGTGAGAGATAGCAGAGAGAGAGAGAGAAAGAGCTACTCCCTCCGTTTGATTATGTAGTTCCAACATTTTTTTAAGTCAAACTTTTGAAACTTTGACCAAGTTTATAAAGAAATTACTTATATCTACAATATCAAAGATACATGATAGTATGAAATAAGTACATGTTGTGATGAATCTAATGATCGTTCCAGATGTAAATGTTTTTCTCCACATATACCTGGTCAAACGTTTCTGAGGTTTGACTTTTCAAAACATCCATATGCTTATGGACGTGACAGAGTCCCTAACAAGAGAGAGAGAGAGTGAAAAAATGTGTGTGCGTGTGCGAAAGAGACATGGACAACACATGATAAAAGTAGAGAAAAAGCGTGTGTGTCTTATGCAAACATATCACACATGCATCTTGGGTAATGGAGGCAAGGTGAGGAGATAGTGTGTGATTGTTTGGAACTGAGAGAGCAAGACCCCTAGCACGTGGCCAAGAGGGGTCTGACAAACAAGGGAGAGAGGTCGAGAGAGACGTACGGAGAAAATGCAGACATGGGGAGGAGAGAGTGTATGTTTTTCATAGAGAGATCCCCTGGAGATCGTGATGGGACTACATGGGTGGGAGATCGAGTGACAAGGTGTGTGCGTGATAGAAGATGCCCCGAGAGATATCGAGATAGACGTATGGATGGAAGGAGACAATACGTGTGTTCCTGTCGGCTAGTAAGAGATAATCATACTTAGGAAGGGGGGAGTGCTTGCGCCTATGATGGATTGAGGGATTATGGTACTTAGGGGGTGCGTGTCACATGGAGAGAGAACCAGGGCGGGGAGTGTTGGATGGGTCTATATGTATAGCGCGAGTGAGACATGTGTATGTGTGAACCAGGGAGATATAAGGCCAGTTTGGCTTGCGTCCTGAGCATCTTTTGCCTGGCCTGGGGTTGTGGCTAGATTTCATGCACGCTTGTTTGGTTGATACCCTGTGAAAAAGAAAGCCCGCCTGGCCTGGGTTCCCTTGCACTTTAATTAGCCTGGCTGAACTCCAGACACTGCAAGTAGCCTGGCCCAGGCGATCGATTTCGAACGCCTGGTCATGCCTGGTCGTGTGGCCACGAGGCTAACAGCAACATGGATGGATATTAGCATTAATTGATGCATGGATTGATTGATGGGATGTTGATGCTTTGCCTGGCCCAAGCATGAACCAAACGCTTCAGCACCACACAAGCCTGGCCAGGCAGAAATATTTTACATCTCACGTCCACACCAGGCAGTACCGGCCATCAAGGCATGAGGGTCAGGTCACGAACCAAACTGACCAATAAAATTTGAGAGAGATTGAGGAGCCCCGATAAGGCTGAGTGGTGCGTGAGATAGCTGAGGAGGGGAAAGAGATATTCCATCCACTCGATAATGCAGTGCATGTAAATTTTTTAGAAGTCAAACTTTGGAAACTTTGATCAAGTTTACGCAAATGTTATTTATATCTACAATACCAAAGATACATCATACAAAACTACATCTCATGGTGAATCTAATGGCATATGTTTGCCGTACTAGATGTAATTCTTTTTCTCCACGTACAAGGTCAAACTTTGTGATGTTTGACTTTTCAATAAATCTATATGCTATGGACCGAGGAGAGTGCCTCAGTCGAGACAGATCAAGTGCGTGTGAAGGAGAATGAGTAAGTGTGCAAAAAGAGTATGTGTGTGAAAGAGAAAGTGACAACAAACGATAAATTAGAGAGAGTGTGTGTTTTTTCGTTTCTTATGCGAACATATCACGCATGCATCTCCGAGATGGAAAAGCGAGGCGAGGAGATACACGAAGATAGCTAGTGTGTGATTGTTTGCAATGGAGAGAGACACCCCTGTAGCACATGTCCAATAGAGGTGTGGCCAACAAGGAACAAAGGTCGAGAGGGACACATGGATGGCATGGACGCATGAGGAGGGAGAGAGGGTGTGTTTGTGATAGAGAGATCCCGTCGATATCGTGAGGGGACTATATGGGTGGGAGGTCGAGGGAGTGCATGCGTGATAGAAAGATGCCCCGAGATAGACCATGCACATGTTTGTGATGGAGACTAAGATTAGCTAGTCATATACATATAGGGGGGACTGCGTGTGCCTACAATTGAGTGAGAGACCATCATACTTGGCTAGCTGGGCATGAGATTGTGTGTGCGCGCATGTGAGATGGAGAGAGAACGAGGGGGAGAGATTGAGTTTTAGATGGGCCTATCAAGTGCGAGTGAGATATGCATGTGTATGTGTGACCCAGGTGGATGGAGAGTTTGAGAGAGGGGGGAAGAGCTCCGAGACGACATAGTGGTGCGTGAGAGAGTTACAGGCAAAGATCCAAGGAATCTGTGTGCGTACGATGAGTGCACCCAAGATATCTAGCTTGGACTAGCTAGAGTATCATACATAGTGTGCGAGAGAGACCTATAGATGGTGTATATATGCATGCGAACTAGAAAGACCCCCCCCCCCACACACACACAGAGAGAGAGATGGAGAGAAAGGGAGAGGGATGAACAAGGTTTTTGTGTCGGATGCGTGCGACAGAATTGAAAACACGCTCTCCTCGCCTGAAATAGCTCGCGCCCACTATTTCAAAACACGATCTCCTCGCCCGAAATTGCTCGCGCCCATTATAGTTCAAAACACGCCCTCCTCGCCCGAAATCGCTCCCGCCCAGAGAAGCAAAGTTACTCTACTATCCCCGACCCTCAGTACACAGACCCAAGCCGAGAAGCCTATAGGCAAGGGTAGAACTGTAACTCCCCCTCACATTTCAGACAAATGCGTCTGTAAGACATGGTTCCACTCCCCTCCCAATTTTCCCCGCCCGCCCCCATTCATACCTCGTGGGCGCCAAATCACCTTCTCCCCGGGAAGCTCCCTTCTCCCGAGCCGCGAAACCTCAGCCCCACCTCCATGGCGCGCCCACCGCACCAATTTCACAGCCTCCCTCCTCCCTAATGTCGGAGACGTTGTCCATTTGCCGTCGTGCACTGGGCCGTGCGCCTCTTACTCCGTGTTGTTGGTGCTGCCTCGACGACGGCCGTGTGAACCGTACCGGAGCCGATTCACCCCCACCGTTGTTCATGGCGCCAGAGCGGCTCCAACTTTGGATCCGTCCAGAGTCCTGGCGCTGCTTCGGCGTAGCCGTCGACCGTCGCGACATCGCTCTTTCCCTGCCGCCGGTCGCCACCGCAACCGCGCTGGCCTCATCGACTCAGCAGCTGGACCTGCCCACTTCACCATGCCGCCAGATAGGTCGCACCCTCATCTCAAATCACTTTATTTAGGCGTCGGTTGTCTGAATTTTTATTCTGGGCCAATCGATTTGCAATGGGAAGTAGCACCCCTCGAGGCAGAGGAGCTTCTAGGCTGTCGGTTGGCTGGTGTCTAACGTAAGGGTGCGGGGCCACAAAGTTCATCGCGGAAGCAGCGCTTAGATGGCTATCTTTTAGAGTTGCGTGGGTTGAAGGTACTGCCGCCGCCGGATCTGGATGACGGGGAGTCTTTGTGGATTGGACCGGGGGCGGCGCAACCACGGCAGTGCGGTGGGGCGGGGAGCGGGGTTTTGGCCGGGGCCACAGACGGCGGAGGCAGGCTGCTCTGCCGTTGGTCGCTGGCTCTTCGGGGAAGATTCCGAACAGTGTCAGCCGGGAGGCATAAGACGGCCAGCCATCCAGCGTAAATCGGACAGTACCAAAATAAAATAAAATTGTGTGACCCCAATTTAGTCTTCAGTCAACAGACGTGTGACCACTCTCGTACCTAGCTGTTGATCTCTTAGTGTATTTCTTCAGATCAAAGAGATATGTCGTTCTTAACATTATGCGTTATCTGCATCTTCAGACACACTATCTTCCGACTCACCGCAGCTGCTCCAACAAGGGAAGCATACACCAGAAGGGAGCTATAGTCCCCACTCAACAGTTCCCTGCATCGAATGCGCGTGCCCGACATGCACAGCCACAACAACTGCAGGGCCATCCACAAGTCAGCACATGATGCTCACTCCTATGGATGGCAGCCAGATAGGTTGTACCCTCATCTTACTTGTGTGCAACATTTATGGATTTGTTATTCATCTAAGCATGGAAAATAGATCATCACATTTCACTGTATATTCATGCTGATCTCTTACGGGTCTTGTTCAGGAGTTAACGCTGTTCCATAGTTCAGCTAAGATACTTGTTCTTTAGGTAACACTGTTCCATAGTTATCATCCATCAACCAATGCTATCCCACATGCTGGTGATTATAGTATTATACCACTTCTAGTATTTCCTATGTTGTTCTTTAATACTTTTGTGTGCCATCTAGTTAATTTCGAGTACAAACAATACATATTCTGTAGCTTTCATCTGTGTTCTCCCTTTAGTTTATGAGACCCGTTGCTGCTAGTTAACCCCAGTCCTACTATTTATGTCGCCTCCTACAGGCACTCATTACATAAATCTAACTACTAGTTGTCTTCCATGCATGTCAGATATGATTGCACACACTGATATATCCACAAGAACCTCACGGAGCAATGTAAAGGCCAATAAACTTGATGTCAATGATACCCAATATGATGGAACATGTAAAGGCAGTTCTTCAGAAGACTTGCAGAAAGATGATGAATCCTCTTCACCCCACAAGGTCCTTGCTCTAACTTAGCCTGTGATATGGGTACAACATGCATATAATGTCCTGGAGTGTATCTACTCTGTTACAATGCCATGTGCTTAGCATGCTGATCATGCATGTAAATATGTCATGCCTTCCTGTTTTTCAGTACCTATTCCATTCATGATAACATGTTTTCAAATTTAAGTACTGTCATTCTACTCTATCGCAATGCCATCTGCTTAATTTGGACATCATGCTTCTGAATATCTTATGCATTGTTATTCATCAGTATGTACTTCATCTATCTACCATACCATGTTTTTTTACATTGAAGTGTTGTTCTAGTGCTCTGTTGCAATGCCATCTTATTTTCCCAATCATACACATGTATGTTGCCTTAGTTATTTTTGTATGTATTCCGCTAGCATACAGTTTTACATTCAACTAGTGTTTTTTTGTTGTATTGTCCTGTCGTATCCCTAGCTCTTACACTATACTCCCTCCGTCTGGATTACATGTTGCCGAAATGGATAAAAAAAGATGTATCTAGAACTGAAATACGCCTAGACCCATCCATTTTTTTCGGATGGAGGGAATACATGTCAATATGTCATGCCTTTCTATTCTTCAATACCTATTCCATCTCTCTGCTGCCGCATGTTTTATAATTAAAGCACCATTCTTCTATACAAGGCATGCAAGGGGAAGACGACTATGTTAGAATCTGAAGGGTTACAAACAAGGCCTTTGCAAAAGATCCAAACACCAGGAGATAATAAACCAACTCCAGTTTTTAAAGATACTGCTCCAGCACAGAGAAACCCAACTCCTACTGATAATAAGCAGATTCCAGTGGCCAAAGAACTAGTCCGCTCCAGTCCAGCAAAAATATGTCAACTCAATTCTAAGAAGCGTGTGTGTATCCTTGCATCATGAAATTTTATAGCATGCTGATCATATTTTCTACATGTTTCTTACCCATCTCTCTTTTAGAAAGTAAGCTTAACAGATAGAAGAATTTCTGCACTGGTATCGTCTGTGAGGAAAGATTCTTGCAGGAATTCTCTGTACTCCAATGCAGATGTAAGTACCTGTTGTATATCACTATATTTTTACATCAGCATGTATTTTGTTAATCGGCGTGAATCCAACCTTTATCTGATCTAAATTTAGTTGTAGCAAAATGTATGATTAAAGGCCACAATGTTGATTTTTGTAAGGAAACCTGCCTGGTTGTTTTGCGTCCTGAGCGGCATGAGTGTACTATCTCATATCAGTGGGTTTGATTACTTTGGTTCTGCAGTGGGTTTTCAGTGTTTTTTACTGTGTTGTCCTGTCGTATCCCTGGCTCTTACGTCATACTCCCTCTGCCCGGATTACATGTCGCAGAAATGGATAAAACTGGATGTATCTAGAACTGAAATACGCCTAGACCCATCCATTTATTTTCGGATGGAGGGAATACATGTCAATATGTCATGCCTTTCTATTCTTCAGTACCTATTCCATCTCTGCTATAGCATGTTTTATAATTGAAGCACCATTCTTCTATATAAGGCATGCAAGGGGAAGACGGCTATGTTAGAATCTGAAGGGTTACAAACCAGGTCTTTGCAAAAGATCCAAACGCCAGGAGATAATAAACCAACTCCATTTTTCATAGATACTGCTCCAGCACAGACAAACCCAACTCCCACTGATAATAAGCAGATTCCAGTGGCCAAAGAACTAGTCCGCTCCAGTCCAGCAAAAGAATGTCAACTCCATTCTAAGAAGCGTGTGCGTATCCTCGCATCATGAAATTTTATAGCATTCTGATCATATTTTCTACATGTTTCTTACCCGTCTCTCTTTTAGAAAATAAGGTTAAACGATACAAGACTTCCTCCATTGGGATCGTATTCGAGGAAAATATCTTGCGGGAATTCTCTGTGCTCCAGTGCTGATGTAAGTACCTGTTGTATATCACTATATTTTTACATCAGCATGTATTTTGTTAATCGGCCTGAATCTAACCTTTATCTGATCTAAAATTAGTTGTAGCAAAATGTTAAAGGCGCCAATGTTGATTTTTGTAAGGAAAACTGCCTAGTAGTTTTGCGTACTGAGCTGCATGAATGTGCTATCTCATATCACGCACATTACTGAATTGTAGTGCTTCTTTGGTTGCCCATTCATTCATTGTGTCAATGTTGCTTTCATATTACCTTACCTGGCTGATGATAGTTGTGCCATATTGTGTTAATTTGGTGTAGGCTAGTTGCCCAAACGTTCGTTGTGTCAATGTTGCTTTCCTATTATCTGACTTGGTCAATGATAGCAATGCTAGTGTGTTAATTTTGTGCAGGCTACTGAAGATAAGAAGACAAACTCTGAAAACAGCAAGGCAACCCCATTGTTTCTCCAGTAAATCTAGGCCAGGTAATATGACAACAACTCATGATTAATCTGTTTGGTTCCCGTCCTAATTTATGTTATGATGCAGTGCTCAAGACACTCTCCACTATCAATAATACAAGCCTGCCAAAATCGCCATCTGAATCTGTTCAGTATCCTCTGTCTCGAATGCGATGGAATAAATGTATGTTTGTGAACCAATTAATGGCTGAAGCAATGATGGAAATGGTGGATGAATCAGAGGTGCAGAGTCGTGCGACACAACAACTGATCAATGTTTTCAGAGACAGTGTGGCAAAGCAGCAAGAACTTGCCCACATGCTTATGGGCGTCATCTGTGCTGAGGTTGCAGATTGTGACGTTGTAGATGGTTAGGTTCTGCTCATTTATTTGCACTGGCATCAATCTTTGATTGCCCAGTGGATGTAATTTCCTGTAATATATTCTGGATGTGCAACCGTTATTCCCTATATGTCGTACCTTTGCTCGTCGTAATGGGCTCAAATTATCTAATTTGGCCTAAAGACATGAACAAACTTTAGTGGGCCCATTAAGTTAATGGGCCATTAATAGGCTGAAAGTTAATGGTCAGCCCTCTTACCTCCCGGGTCGTTAACAGGCCGACATCAAAGCGGGCAACAGGTGGCCCCAATTTATTTCACGGGCCGTTAACAGGCCGTTACTAAGTTTGGGCTACATATGGCCCAACTATACTGTAGGCCTTTAGCAGGCCGAAAGAGACAGCGGGCTTGTATTGGACCATGAAGAGCATGGGCCGCTAAGAGGCCGAAAGTCAGGTCGTATTGTAAATGGCCCAACTGTGTTGTGGGCCTTTAGCAGGCTCGTCAAGTTTAACCTGAGTATTCTGCGTGTGCAAAACTGTCTTACAGCCGTTGTAGATGAACGTTGAGCTTATCACTCCCGATCATCACATGGTGTCTCGGCACGATGAACTTTGGCAACGGGGCATACTCAGGGAGAACACTTTTACCTTGAAATTTAGTGAGAGATCATCTTATAATGCTACCATCAAACAAAGCAGAATAAGATGCATAAAGGATAAACATCACATGCAATCAATATAAGTGATATGATATGGCCATCATCATCTTATGCCTTTGATCTCCATCTCCAAAGCACCGTCATGATCACCATCATTACCGGCGCGACACCTTGATCTCCATAATAGCATCGTTGTCGTTTCGCCATCTATTGCTTCTACGACTATCTCTACCGCTTAGTGATAAAGTAAAGCAATTACAGGGCGATTGCATTGCATACAATAAAGCGACAACCATATGGCTCCTGCCAGTTGCCGATAACTTTGTTACAAAACATGATCATCTCATACAATAAATATAGCATCATGTCTTGACCATATCACATCACAACATGCCCTACAAAAACAAGTTAGACGTTCTCTACTTTGTTGTTGCAAGTTTTACGTGGCTGCTACGGGCTGAGCAAGAACCGTTCTTGCTTACGCATCAAAAACCACAACGATAGTTCGTCAAGTTAGTGTTGTTTTAACCTTCGCATGGACCGGGCATAGCCACACTCGGTTCAACTAAAGTTGGAGAAACTGACACCCGCCAGCCACCTGTGTGCAAAGCACGTCGGTAGAACCAGTCTCGCATAAGCGTACGCGTAATGTCGGTCCGGGCCGCTTCATCCAACAATACCGCCGAACCAAAGTATGACATGCTGGTAAGCAGTATGACTTGTATCGCCCACAACTCACTTGTGTCCTACTCGTGGATATAACATCTCGCAATAACCTGGCTCTGATGCCACTGTTGGGGAACGTAGTAATTTCAAAAAAAATCCTACGCACACGCAAGATCATGGTGATGCATAGCAACGAGAGGGGAGAGTGTTGTCTACGTACCCTCATAGACCGTAAGCGGAAGCGTTATAACAACGCGGTTGATGTAGTCGTACGTCTTCACGATCGACCGATCCTCAACACCGAACATACGATACCTCCGCGTTCAACACACGTTCAGCTCGGTGACGTCCCATGAACTCACGATCCAGTAGAGCTTCCGGGAAGAGCTTCGTCAGCACGACGGCGTGGTGACGGTGATGACGATGCTACCGACGCAGGGCTTCGCTTAAGCGCCACTACGATATGACCGAGGTGGATTATGATGGAGGGGGGCACCACACACGGCTAAGAGATCAAAAGATCAATTATTATGTCTCCAATGGGTGCCCCTCTTCCCATATATAAATGAGTGGAGGAGGGGGAGGGCCGGCCCTCTCTATGGCGCGCCCTAGGGGAGTCCTACTCCCACTGGGAGTAGGATTCCCCCTTTCCTAGTAGAACTAGGAGCCCTTCCAAGTAGTAGGGGTAAGAGAGAAGGAAAGTGAAAAGAAAAGAGAAGGAAGGAGGGGGCGTTGCCCCTCCCCCTAGTACAATTCAGACTAGGCCTTGGGGGGGCGCAGCCTCTCCTCTCTCTTTCCCCTAAAGCCCAATAAGGCCCATATACTCCCCGACGAATTCCCGTAACTCTTCGGTACTCCGAAAAATACCCGAATCACTCGGAACCTTTCCGATGTCCAAATATACTCGTCCAATGTATCGATCTTTACATCTAGACCATTTCGAGACTCCTCGTCATGTCCCCGATCTCATCCGGGACTCCAAACTACCTTCGGGACATCAAAACACATAAACTCATAATATCGATCGTCACAGAACTTTAAGCGTGCGGACACTACGGGTTCGAGAACTATGTAGACATGACCGAGACACGTCTCCGGTCAATAACCAATAGCGGAACCTGGCTGCTCATATTGGTTCCTACATATTCTACGAAGATCTTTATCGGTCAAACCGCATAACAACATATGTTATTCCCTTTGTCATCGGTATGTTACTTTCCCAAGATTCGATCGTCGGTATCTCAATACCTAGCTCAATCTCGTTACCGGCAAGTCTCTTTACTCATTCTGTAATGCATCATCCTGCAACTAACTCATTACTTGCATTGCTTGCAAGGCTTATAGTGATGTGCATTACCGAGAGGGCCCAGAGATACCTCTCCGACAATCGGAGTGACAAATCCTAATCTTGATCTATGTCAACTCAACAAGCACCATCAGAGACACCTGTAGAGCACCTTTATAATCACCCAATTACATTGTGACGTTTGGTAGCACACAAAGTGTTCCTCCGGTACTCGGGAGTTGCATAATCTCATAGTCATAGGAACATGTATAAGTCATGAAGAAAGCAATAGCAACAAACTAAACGATCATCGTGCTAAGCTAATGGATGGGTCAAGTCAATCACATCATTCTCTAATGATGTGATCCCATTAATCAAATGACAACTCATGTCTATGGTTAGGAAACATAACCATCATTGATTCCACAAGCTAGTCAAGCAGAGGCATACTAGTGACACTTTGTTTGTCTATGTATTCACACATGTACTAAGTTTCCGGTTAATACAATTCTAGCATGAATAATAAACATTTATCATGATATAAGGAAATATAAATAACAACTTTATTATTGCCTCTAGGGCATATTTCCTTCACCTTTGAGGGCGGTCACCGAACCCGTACAAATGACAACCCTTGGGGCGATCACCGAACCCGTACACTTTGGAAACACTTGGGGGCGGTCACCGGAACCCGTCAAATTTCTCGGGGCGATCTCCACAACCTAATTGGAGACCCCGATGCTTGCCCGGAGCTTTACACCACAATGATTGAGCTCCGAACACCACCAACCGTCTAGGGCGCCCAAGCACCCAAGAGGAACAAGCTCAAGGGTACCAAGCACCCAAGAGTAATAAGCTTCTCAACTTGTTACTTCCACGTATCAGCGTGGAGAAATCAAACCGATGCACCAAATGCAATGGCAAGGGCACATGGAGTGACCAAGTCCTTCTTTCTCAAATCCCACCGAAGCAACTAATGCTAGGGAGGAAAATGGGAGGAAGAACAAGAAGGAGAACTCCAAGAACTAGATCCAAGGGGTTCCCCTCACATAGAGGAGAAAGTGATTGGTGGAAACGTGGATCTAGATCTCCTCTCTCTTTTCCCTCAAAAACTAGCAAGAATCCATGGAGGGATTGAGAGTTAGCAAGCTCGAAGAAGGTCAACAATGGGGGAAGAACACGAGCTCCAGAGATAAAGTTCATTGGGGAAGAAGACCCCTTTTATAGGTGGGAGAAAATCCAACCGTTATGCTCACAGCCCGCACAGAGCGGTACTACCGCTCGACATCACGGTACTACCGCAAGGGGTAGCGGTACTACTGCTTGCGAGCGGTACTAAACTAATACATCCCTGCCTACCACCGCTGGACTTGGGACGAGTTTTTGGTCCAGAGTGGAAGTAGCCAGGGAAGTAGCCGCGGTAGTACCGCTTCCATGGGCGGTAGTACCGCTGCAGCCTTTTTAAGGACACCAAAACTAACACAACTTCTGCAAACGGACTCCGAATTCAACGAAACCAAGTTTGTTGGAAAGCTAGCGACAAGGGCTAACACAAACTTGATAGAAATAACAATAAAAAGCAAATTAGAAAAGTCCCATAATAAAATGGTGAGAACCCTTCCTCGAATAAGACCGATAAAACCTCCAACACCAAAAACATCATAGAAGATGCATGTGAACTCCGTTTTCGATGAACTTGAGCTTTTCATCAAGATGACCAAAAGCTCCACACTCACAAAGAGAACCAAACAAGAACCAAGAAAGATGATGCAAGGATGCAATGGTTTGAGCTCTCTACGAACGATACGATCAAGCTACTCATCGAGAGCCCCCCTTGATAGTACGACAATCGATCCTATAACCCGGTCTCCCAACTACCACCATGAGACTGAAAAAATATAAAACCTATCAAGGGCAAACCTTTGCCTTGCACATGGTCCACTTGAGCTAGATGATGACGATCTTGACTCCCTCAAGTTGGACCACCTTTCTTGATTGCGTTGGCTTGGTGAAGACTAGTAGATTGCTCCCCCATACTCCACTATGGGTGAGCCACTCTTCCACACACCTTCACAAGTCCATTGTCACCACAATGGACGGCAAGCTTCAAGCACTTGATCTCTTCGTGATGCATCACTTGAACTTGCACACGACAACCTAACCCCACAAAGAACTCTCACGAAGACCATGGGTTAGTACACAAAGCGTAATTGACAATGCTTACCATACCATGGGATCACTTGATCTCTCTCAGTACATCTTATACGCTTTGTGAGTTGATCAACTTGATTCACTCTTGACTTAGTCTTGATCAACCTTGAACCTTTCCAACTCTCTTCATTTGGAAGATGCATGACCCAACTTTGGATAATTCCTTAATATCACCTTGGTCAACTCATAAACTCCTTGAAACCGACACATGGACATCAAGAAATGCCTATGGACAAATCCTTCAAATATAACTCAATGCAACCATTAGTCCATAGAGATTGTCATCAATTACCAAAACCAAACATGGGGGCACCACATGTTCTTTCAGCTATTTAGTTAATTATTTTTGCAGATGATTAATAGATAAATTCCTCACGTCTAGCAATTTATTTTAGAATTTTTGGTGTTCCAAAAGTTTGCGTTAGTTACAGATTACTACAGAGTGTTCTGTTTTTGACAGATTCTGTTTTTCGTGTGTTGTTTGCTTATTTTGATGAATCTATGGCTAGTAATGGAGTTTATAAACCATAGAGAAGTTGGAATATAGTATGTTTAACACCAATATAAATAAATAATGAGTCCATTATAGTACCTTGAAGTGGTGTTTTGTTTTCTTTCGCTAATGAAGCTCACGAGATTTTCTGTTAAGTTTTGTGTTGTGAAGTTTTCAAGTTTTGGGTAAGGATTTGATGGATTATGGAACAAGGAGTGGCAAGAGCCTAAGCTTGGGGATGCCCAAGGCACCCCAAGGTAAAATCCAAGGACACCAAAAACCCTAAGCTTGGGGATGCCCCGGAAGGCATCCCCTGTTTTGTCTTCGTCTATCGGTAAGTTTACTTGGAGCTATATTTTTATTCACCACATGATATGTGTTTTGCTTGGAGCGTCTTGTATGATTTGAGTATTTGCTTTTTAGTTTACCACAATCATCTTTGATGTACACACCTTTTGAGAGAGACACACATGAATCGGAATTTATTAGAATACTCTATGTGCTTCACTTATATCTTTTGACATATATAGTTTTTACTCTAGTGCTTCACTTATATCTTTTAGAGCACGGTGGTGGTTTCATTTTATAGAAATAATTGATCTCTCATGCTTCACTTATATTATTTTGAGAGTCCTTTAGAACAGCATGGTAATTTGCTTTTGATATTATAAAAAAACTTTCATATAAGTGCATTGAATACTAAGAGAAGTTTGATACTTGATGATTGTTTTGAGATATGGAGATAGTGATATTAAAGTTATGCTAGTTGAGTAGTTGTGAATTTGAGAAATACTTGTGTTGAAGTTTGCAAGTCCCGTAGCATGCACGTATGGTAAACATTGTGTAACAAATTTGCAACATGAGGTGTTATTTGATTGTCTTCCTTATGAGTGGCGGTCGGGGACGAGCGATGGTCTTTTCCTACCAATCTATCCCCCTAGGAGCATGCGCGTAATACTTGGTTTTTGATGACTTGTAGATTTTTGCAATAAGTATGTGAGTTCTTTATGACTAATGTTGAGTCCATGGATTATGCGCACTCTCACCCTTCCATCATTGCTAGCCTCTTCGGTACCGTGCATTGCCCTTTCTCACTTTGACAATTGGTGCAAACTTCGCCGGTGCATCGAAACCCCATGATACGATACGCTCTATCACACATAAACCTCCTTATATCTTCCTCAAAACAGCCACCATATGGCATTTCCATAGCCATTCCGAGATATATTGCCATGCAACTTTCCACCGTCCCGTTTATTATGACACGCATCATCATTGTCATATTGCCTTGCATGATCATGTAGTTGACATCGTATTTGTGGCAAAGCCACCATTCATAATTCTTTCATACATGTCACTCATGAGTCATTGCACATCCCGGTACACCGCCGGAGGCATTCATATAGAGTCATATCTTGTTCTAGTATCGAGTTGTAATCATTGAGTTGTAAATAAATAGAAGTGTGATTATCATCATTAATAGAGCATTGTCCCAAAAAAGAGAGAGAAAGGCCAAAAAAGAAGGCCCAAGAAATAATAAAAATAAAAAGGGGCAATGCTACTATCCTTTTTTCCACACTTGTGCTTCAAAGTAGCACCATGATCTTTATGATAGAGAGTCTCTTGTTTTGTCATTTTCATATACTAGTGGGAATTTTTCATTATAGAACTTGGCTTGTATATTCCAACAATGGGCCTCCTCAAGTGCCCTAGGTCTTCGTGAGCAAGCAAGTTGGATGCACACCCACTTAGTTTCTTTTGTTGAGCTTTCATACATTTATAGCTCTAGTGCATATGTTGCATGGCAATCCCTACTCCTTGCATTGACATCAATTGATGGGCATCTCCCTAGCCCATTGATTAGTCGCGTCAATGTGAGACTTTCTCCTTTTTGTCTTCTCCATATAACCCCCTTCATTATATTTTATTCCACCCATAGTGCTATATCCATGGCTCACGCTCATGTATTGCGTGAAAGTTGAAAAAAGTTTGAGATTACTAAAGTATGTAACAATTGCTTGGCTTGTCATCGGGGTTGTGCATGATGAGAGCATTCTTGTGTGACGAAAATGGAGCATGACCAAACTATATGATTTTGTAGGGATGAACTTTCTTTGGCCATGTTATTTTGAGAAGACATGATTGCTTAGTTAGTAAGCTTGAAGTATTATTATTTTTATGTCAATATTAAACTTTTATATTGAATCTTCCGGATCTGAACATTCATGCCACAATAAAGAAAATTACATTGAGAAATATGTTAGGAAGCATTCCACATCAAAAAATTCTGTTTTTATCATTTACCTACTCGAGTACGAGCATGAATTAAGCTTGGGGATGCTTGATACGTCTCCAACGTATCTATAACTTTTGATTGCTCCATGCTATTATATATTCTGTTTTGGATGTTTATTGGGCTTATCTATACACTTTTATATTATTTTTGGGACTAACCTATTAACCGGAGGCCCAACCCAAATTGCTGTTTTTTGCCTATTTCAGTGTTTCGCAGAAAAAGAATATCAAACGGAGTCCAAATGGAATGAAACCTTCGGGAGCATGATTTTTGAAACAAACGTGATCCAGAGGACTTGGAGTGGACGTCAAGCAATCAACGAGGAGGCCACGAGGCAGGGGAGCGCGCCTACCCCCTGGGCGTGCCCTCCACCCTCGTGGGCCCCTCGTGGCTCCACCGACCTACTTCTTCCTCCTATATATACCTATGTACCCTGAAAACATCGGAGAGCACCACGAAAACCTAATTCCACCGCCGCAACCTTCTGTACCCAAGAGATCCCATCTTGGGGCCTTTTCCGGAGCTCCGCCGGAGGGGGCATTGATCACGGAGGGCCTCTACATCAACTCCATGGCCCCTCCGATGATGTGTGAGTAGTTTACTTCAGACCTTCGGGTCCATAGTTATTAGCTAGATGGCTTCTTCTCTCTCTTTGGATCTCAATACAAAGTTCTCCTCGATTCTCTTGGAGATCTATTTGATGTAATCTTCTTTTGCGGTGTGTTTGTCGAGATCCGATGAATTGTGGGTTTATGATCAAGATTATCTATGAACAATATTTGAATCTTCTCTGAATTCTTTTATGTATGATTGGTTATCTTTGCAAGTCTCTTCGAATTTTCAGTTTGGTTTGGCCTACTAGATTGATCTTTCTTGCAATGGGAGAAGTGCTTAGCTTTGGGTTCAATCTTGTGGTGCTCGATCCCAGTGACAGTAGGGGAAATGACACGTATTGTATTGTTGCCATCGAGGATAAAAAGATTGGGCTTATATCATATTGCATGAGTTTATCCCTCTACATCATATCATCTTGCTTAAAGCGTTACTCCATTCTTATGAACTTAATACTCTAGATGCATGCTGGCTAGCGGTCGATGTGTGGAGTAATAGTAGTACATGCAGGCAGGAGTTGGTCTACTTGTCACAGACGTGATGCCTATATACATGATCATACCTAGATATTCTCATAACTATGCTCAATTCTATCAATTGCTCGACAGTAATTTGTTCACCCACTGTAATACTTATGCTATCTTGAGAGAAGCCACTAGTGAAACCTATGGCTCCCGGGTCTATCTTCCATCATATTAATCTCCCGTCAACTAGCTATTTCTTGCACCGTTCATTTTGCAATCTTTACTTTCAATCTACATCATAAAAATACCAAAAATAATTATCTTACTATTATTCTCTCTATCAGATCTCACTCTTGCAAGTGGCCGTGAAGGGATTGACAACCCCTTTATCGCGTTGGTTGCGAGGTTCTTATTTGTTTGTGTAGGTACGAGGTGACTCGCGCGTGGTCTCCTACTGGATTGATATCTTGGTTCTCAAAAACTGAGGGAAATACTTACGCTGCTTTGTTGCATCACCCTTTCCTCTTCAAGTGAAAACCAACACATGCTCAAGAGGTAGCACGATGCTTATGTGAAAAAGCTTCAGCCCGATAAGCTCGAACCCAAATCAGAAAAGTGTGTCTTTATAGGATACCCAAAAGAAACTGTTGGGTACACCTTCTATCACAGATTCGAAGGCAAGATATTTGTTGCTAAAAATGGATCCTTTCTAGAGAAGGAGTTTCTCTCGAAAGAAGTGAGTGGGAGGAAAGTAGACCTTGATGAGGTAATTGTACCTCCTCTCGAATTGGAAAGTAGCTCATCACATAAAACCGTTCCTGTGATGCCTACACCAACTAGTGATGAAGTTAATGACGATGATCATGAAATTTCGGATCAACTTACTACCGAACCTCGTAGGTCAACCAGAGTGCGTTCCGCACCAGAGTGGTACGGTGATCCTGTTCTGGAAGTCATGTTACTAGACCATGATGAATCTACGAACTGTGAGGAAGCGATGATGAGCCCAGATTCCACGAGATGGCTTGAGGCCATGAAATCTGAGATGGGATCTGTCGGTGTCAAAACCGGCGGATCTCGGGTAGGGGGTCCCGAACTGTGCGTCTAAGGCAGATGGTAACAGGAGGCAGGGGACACGATATTTTACCCAGGTTCGGGCCCTCTTGATGGAGGTAAAACCCTACGTCCTGCTTTATTTATTCTTGATGATATGAGTATTACAAGAGTTGATCTACCACGAGATCGGAGAGGCTAAACCCTAGAAGCTAGCCTATGGTATGATTGTATGTTGTCCTATGGACTAAAACCCTCCGGTTTATATATCCGTACTGCCTAGCTTGCCTTCCACGCCAAGTAGAGTCCCATCCGGACACGAGACGAAGTCTTCAATCTTGTATCTTCATAGTCCAATAGTCCGGCCAAAGGATAGAGTCCGGCTGTCCGGAGACCCCCTAATCCCGGACTCCCTCAGTAGCCCCTAAACCAGGCTTCAATGACGATGAGTCCGGCGCGCAGTGTTGTCTTCGACATTGCAAGGCGGGTTCCTCCTCTGGATATACCACAGAAGAGTTCAAATAAAGGATAGTGTCCGACCCTGCAAAATAAGTTCCACATACCACCGTAGAGAGAATAATATTTCCACAAATCTAATCTGCTGACATGTTTAGGCAACATGACATCATGCCATGGCTCGACGATTATTCGAACCGTTTTTCTTTAACTAGCCCCGCACATAATGCGAGGCAGTTTCTTGACACGTCTTGTCAAAGTACAGATCGTGTTCCCCTTATTACAGGATTCTCATCAATACGGGCGTGGGTAACCCAACCGCGCCATCGATTACGGCGCTTGGGGGATAAGCGAGTTTTACCAGGCTAGTGGGGGCGCATAGTTTCGGTCGCCCTTATAAAGGGACAAGGTCTAACCTTTTTCTACCCACGCCTTCTTCCTCCTTGCTCACACCTTCTCGCGCACTCGAGCCCCAACGCCCAAGTCCGCATCTTTCTCCTCAACCTCCTCCAAACATGTCCGGAGCAGGAGGGAAGTGGATGGCTTCCTCTGTTACGGAGGAACACATCAAAAAGCTGCGCGGAGCCGGATACTTAGCCGCGAACATCGCGCATCGGCTGCCTGCTGCGGGGCAGATCATCCCTACCCCGGAACCTCATGAGAGGGTGGTTTTCCTCCACCACTTCCTTCGCGGACTGGGGTTTCCCCTTCATCCATTCGTCTGCGGTCTCATGTTCTACTATGGGGTGGACTTTCATGATCTGACCCCGTACTTCATCCTCAACATTTCGGCATTCATCGTCATTTGTGAGGCCTTTCTCCGCATTCGCCCCACTTTGGTCTATGGCTGAAGACCTTCAATATCAAGTCGAAGGTGGTGGGTGGCCAACAAGCAGAATGCGGCGGAGCCATGGTGGGCAAGATGCCCAATGTTATGTGGCTCGAAGGCTCCTTCGCGGAGACCATAAAGGGGTGGCAATCGGCATGGTTCTACATCATCGAGCCGTGCGACACCAACTGGGCGGCGACCCCCGAGTTTCGATCTGGATTCCCTACACGGATCACTTCCTGGAAAGAGAAGGCTTGTCGTGGGGTTCATCGGTGGAGCTGGACGGACTCCAGAAATGTATCCGGAACATGGCAAGCAAGAAACTCAAGCTTGTCAACATAGTCCAGGTCATGCTCATCCGCCGGATCCTCCCGTGTCAACAACGGGATTTTAACTTGTGGGAGTTCGACCCGGCCCGGCACCAAACTCTGAGCGAGATCTTCGACACGACGCACAAGGACATCTGGAGGGTGCTGCTCAAGGGCACCGAGGTCCCTCCCTCTCTCACCGAGGACCGCGGGCTAAGCGTGAAGCACCGAGCGCATTCGGTGAGTTCTATACATCCGGTAGGATATTTATTTCCCCTTGCTTAACCATGTGGGGGGTCTGAGCTCCATGCCTTTGACAGGACTGGGTGGAGACATCGGGGTAGATTAACTGTCCGGCCCCTCTGCCCGAAGACACTGAGGACGCTCTCCTGACGGAGATGCTGACTCCGGCTCCTTACCAGGTGCCGGAGAAGACCAAGAAGGCCAAGGGAACCCGAAAGAGTTCCCGGTGCCAGGTGTTATCGGACTCATTGTCCGATAACTCCGCTACGCACTCCTCCCCTGAAGACGAGGAGGAAGATGAAGATGCTCCCCCTTCAGTCGGGGGAGACAAGAAAAGGAAAGCCGCCCCCACTGGGGGGCCGGAGGGTCCAAGAAGGGAAGGACTCTCCTTCCGGACTACTCCACCACCGCCGCCGAAGGCGAAGATGAGTGGCTGCTCAGGGCCAAGCCCCTGGCGAAGTCAGTATTCGGATACCAGAGTAACTCATAGCATACTTTTGTCGCACTGCTTCTCCTAACGCCGGATTATGATTATGCAGACCGCCCCGAGCCCGTATCGACGTATCTTCGTCGGACGGCTCCCTGGGCTCGTCGGATATGGATAGCGATCCACTTCCGACCGCCACCTCCCCTTGCCCTACGGACAATGCAGAGGTGTTGTCTCAAGAGACACCAGGTCGAGGGGAGACAGTCCCGGAGGCACCTCAAGGCGACCTTCTGGACTCCGGGAGCAGAAGGAGCAAGGCTCCCGAGGGCTCCGAGTTCGGCCCTCAGCCGAACACCGCGCCGGAACCTCCAGTGGTTCCGGACTCGAGCAGGCGGCCTTCTTCTAAGAGGGGCAAGACGCCTGTGCCGGTGACCTTTGTCCATCCAGAGGCACCAGACAATCTTCTGGGAGTGCTTCGCAGCGCTTCCATCGACGAAGAGCACCGCACTATTATGAGTGCGGTGGTCCAGAAGGTTCAGTCCGCCAAGAGCGGACTGACTGAAGCCTGTGCGAGCCTTCTAACAGGCTTTGAGGTAAATTTTTGAAATATAGGAAAATATTACCGCATATACAGTAGCCCCTGATGCTCTGTTTGGTGTTCACAAAGAAAAGCCGGATAGAGGATCAAACAATATCGCAGGAGTCTAATATAAGTATGTCTATATGTGTATGCAGGCTTCGCTGTTGGCCTCTGCCGCACTGACTGTGGAGGTCGCCGCACTGAAGCAGGACCTCCAAGGGTCCAAGGAAGAGCTCGGCCTTGCCAAGAGGCAGCTCGAGGAGAACAAAGGTAAGTAGTACCTAGTCTATGGATATATATAAAAAGAATGCAATTGCAAAATAATAGGATCATCGTAAATTTGCCAGGGGCCACGACCGAGGTGGCGACCCTGAAGCAAGCGCTATCCGAGGCCGAAAACAAAGCGGCCAAGGAGCGCGCCAAGCGGGAAAGGCAGGAGGCTCGGGTGGGCGAGGTGCAGCAAGAGCTCCACGCTCTCGTGATGAAGCACGAGGCGTTGGAGCTTGACTTGAAGACGCGAGAGTCCGAGCTTGCCGCGGCCCTTGAGAGCGCAAAGAATGCCAAGGCCGAAGCCCAAAAGGCCCTCCAGGAGATTGATGCGATGAACAAGATAGCGGCGGGTAAGGCATTCTATATGCAAAGCAAGCATGTAAAAGTAAATTACTTGTTACTTACCCGAATCCGGAGCTCTCCAGGAGCATTCGCAGATTTGCCCCGCAGCGTGTCGGATGCCGTGAAATTTTACTGGGCCGAGGAGGGATGCTCCACGGAGAAGCTGTTCTGGTCTCACTATACTAGGACCGAACACCCGGTGCCTATGAGCGACCAGCTAAAGCAGCTGGTCGAGCTACACAAGGCGGTCGAACAGGCCATGAAGGGCTTTATAGTCTGGATGTGGCCTGGCGACGCCCTTCCCAAAAGCTACTTTGGCCTGGTGAGGCGGCTTGTGGATGCCTGCCCACGGCTGGAAGTCATCAAGTGGTCCATCCGCATCGAAGGTGCATGCCGGGCTTTCGCCCGTGTGAAGGTGCAATGGGCCAAGCTGGACGCCGTGAAGCTGATCAAGGAAGGGCCGCCGGAGGGCAAGGAGCATCGCCACCCCGAGATGTACTATGAGGATGTCCTGAAGGGTGCCCGTCTCGTAGCGGACGAGTGTACGAAAGATATAATATTTGAGTAAACTTGCTCGTGTAATCCTGTATTCATGAAAACTTGTTCATATGCGCTATGCAATGCTTGTTTGAATTTAAAATATTACCTTCTGTTCGGCTGTTTATCAAATCTGAGAGATGGCTAGTCGTCGGCTTCTGCCCCCATGCCACGAGTGTTGGGGTGTTTGGGATAAACCTGAGCACTCTTGTTCCCATTTTTGGGTCCTTCGAGGGAGGTGCTCAGCACAACGAACAAGGCAATCGGACTATAATGCGTTATCACTCTCACTTAGCCATAGAATTCTATAATTTTAAATTTCGGCGAAGCCCCTAGTGTTCGGAAGGCCGAATTCGGGGCGCGATACACGCCTCAAGCCGACAGGGCCGACTCCTCGCTCTAAGCGGCATAAGTCTTTAGGGACTCGAAAGCTCTCGAACAGCGACCAGTCTCTCGCCTTATCATGACAGTCAGTTTTTAGCTTTCTCTACTGAGGTGCTTAGCCCAGCAGAACCGGGGCACAATCGCAGTAGTTCTCCTAGTGCTACCTTAGCCGATATAGCGGAACGTAAGGTACCAAAACATGGGAGCCGGGCAAACCCAACTATTGACCCAAGACATGATTCAGAGCTGATGCATATAATGCTATAAGTTTGGGGTGCCGCACTGTCGAAAGTGTTCGGACTTCTCACGTCGTATTATGGGGTATGCTTAAGCCCCTAGCGTATTGGCCGTACCAGAGTGTACGGGTGTTGGATGTCAAGAATGAACATATATATATATATAATATATAAGAAGAATGCAATAATAGTCTTAATGATGTGCATTGTTTATTCAGAAAGGTGCGTTAAAGCAGAATGATACAGGTAGTGCGATAAGCAAAAAGTAGGATTATGTCCCCTCCAAGGGCAAGATGAGGAATAGTATTAAAGTAAATATGTCACTTGTTATCGTAATCCACCTGGGAATTCCGTGGTGTGACGTAGCTTTCTGCCTCCTTGGTTGCTGCATCATGTGTTCGGCAGTCATGCTGCCGGACAGGGTTTCCAGAGATTAAAGTCCTGAAAGAGAAAAATAACAAAGCAGGAAGCCCCTAGTGCGGTTTAAGCCACGTCTTGGAGCGTACCGTAATCGTGCCCCCTCCCTACTTGTGCCCATGGTATTTTTAATGCGTAATTATGTACGCGTGGCACGAGTTTCACCGTTTGGCTTGGGCCAGGGTGGGGGCCGCATTGCTATGCGAGCTCGGAACGTGCCAGGCGGTCCTGTTGCCGATTACTCCGGGCGCGCTTGAAGGTGTTCGGGTCCTTAAATGTCGAACTAGTGGATTGCCTTAAGAGGCTGCTTTGCGCTTCCGCTGCGAGGGCCGCAATGTGCTCCTCCGTTCGGAGAGAGTGCTCTATGTTTCCATTAACTGTAATGACCCCCTGAGGTCCTGGCATCTTAAGCTTGAGGTATGCATAATGCGGTACCGCATTGAATCTCGCAAATGCGGTTCGCCCGAGCAGTGCATGATAACCACTGCGGAACGGGACTATATCGAAGATTAACTCTTCACTTCGGAAGTTATCCGAGGATCCGAAGACCACTTCCAGTGTGACTGAGCCTGTGCAATGGGCCTCTACACCTGGTATGACGCCTTTAAAGGTTGTTTTTGTGGGTTTGATCCTTGAGAGGTCTATACCCATTTTGCGCATTGTGTCCTGGTAAAGCAGGTTCAGGCTGCTGCCGCCATCCATAAGGACTCGAGTGAGGTGAAACCTGTCAATGATTGGGTCTAGGACCAGTGCGGAGAATCCGCCATGACGGATACTAGTGGGGTGGTCCCTGCGATTGAAGGTGATCGGATAGGAGGACCATGGGTTGAACTTTGGGGTGACTAGCTCCAACGCATATACGTCCCTGAGCGCACGCTTCCGCTCCCTCTTGGGGATGTGGGTTGCATATATCATGTTCACCGTCCGCACTTGTGGGGGGGGGGGGAACCTCTTCTGTCCTCCAGTGTTCGGCTGCCGGGGCTCTTCCTCGTCATCGCTATGTGGCCCCTTATCTTTGTTTTCGGCATTTAACTTGTCGGACTGCTTGAACACCCAACAATCCCTGTTGGTGTGGTTGGCTGGCTTATCGAGGGTGCCGTGTATTTGATATGAGCGATCGAGTATACGGTCCAAACTGGACGGGCCCGGAGTGCTTCTTTTGAATGGCTTTTTCCGCTGACCGGGTTTAGAGCCTTTGAATCCGGCATTGATTGCCGTATCCTCGGTATTGTTGCTGTTAATGCAGCGCTTATGTTTGTTGCGATGTGACTTGCTATTGCCATCCTTGGTATCCGAAGTATCATGGTTCTTTGATATGTTATTACTGCGAGCCAGCCAGCTGTCTTCTCCCTCACAAAAGCGGGTCATGAGTGTCGTGAGGGCTGCCATAGATTTCGGCTTTTCCTGACCAAGGTGCCGGGCTAGCCACTCGTCGCGGATGTTGTGCTTGAAAGCTGCTAGGGCCTCTGCATCCGGACAGTCGACAATTTGATTTTTCTTTGTTAGGAACCGTGTCCAGAATTGCCTGGCCGATTCCTCTGGCTGCTGAATTATGTGGCTCAAGTCATCGGTATCTGGTGGTCGCACATAAGTGCCCTGAAAATTGTCGAGGAATGCGGCTTCCAGATCTTCCCAATAGCCAATGGACTCTGCTGGCAAGCTATTGAGCCAATGCCGAGCTGATCCTTTGAGTTTGAGTGGGAGGTATTTAATGGCGTGTAGATCATCACCGCGTGCCATGTGGATATGCAGGAGGAAATCCTCGATCCATACCACAGGATCTGTTGTGCCGTCGTATGATTCTATATTTACGGGTTTGAAACCCTCTGGGATTTGATGATCCATTACTTCGTCTGTGAAGCATAAGGGGTGTGCGGTGCCTCTGTACTGGGCTATATCGCGACGCAGCTCCAACGAGTCTTGCCCGCTGTGCTCGGCCCGACCGGATTTACTTTTACTGTATCCGGCGTGACGATTATCGTCTTGCATAGTGGCGCGCCCTCGTGATCCGTAGATTGATCTTGCATGTTTTTCTTTGTCCTCCAATACGTCCCGCAGGTCTGGCGTATTTCCCCATGCCTTTTTATTTGAATGGCGTCGGGGTGCAGGCTGAGCTTTTGGCTGGAATGCCTCTCTGTCGCGGCGACGAGGTGGCCGATCTGCCGCGTCATACGCTTCTTCCTCCAGTCGGGGTAGCAACCTGCATTTTGGGTAACTCTTGGAGGGGCATTAGAGTTTATATTCCTCAGCCGCAAGGACTTCAGTCCATCTGTCAGCTAGCAGATCTTGATTGGCTTGAAGCTGCTGCTGCTTTTTCTTAAGGCTATTTGTCGTGGCTATAAGCCGACGCTTGAAGCGCTCTTGTTCGACGGGATCCTCTGGCACGACGAATTCGTCATCGTCGAGGCTTGCCTCGTCTTCGGAGGGAGGCATGTAATTATCATCCTCCTCCTATTCATCTGCCGCTCTCTCAGGAGGGTTGGCCTCTCCATCCTCCTGCCCTAAATCTTGCTGGAGGGGACTGTTGCCGTCTTCGGCACTATCCGGAGTGCTATTATCTCCTGTGTCGGTATCGCCACTTTTGCTTTGGCGGGACTTAGAGCGGCGCCGCTGACGTCGGTGCTTGAGTTGCTTCTTGGAGGGATCATCCTCCGCTGTCTCGTCACCATTGCCTTCTTTGGGTGTGTCCACCATGTATATATCGTATGATGAGGTGGTTGTCCAGTGCCCTGTGGGCAGTGGTTCCTCTTCGTCTCCCACATCGTCGTCCATACCGTCGATGTCTTCAGAGTCGAAGTCGGGCATGTTGGTTAAGTCGTCGACAGTGGCTACTAAGTGGGTGGTGGGTGGGCAGCAAATTTCTTCGTCATCCACATCCCAATCCTGCCGGACATAGTTCGGCCAGGATCCTCCTGACAAGGAGAGAGACCTTAATGAGTTCAGTATGTCGCCAAAGGGCGAGTGCTGAAAAATATCCGCGGAGGTAAACTCCATGATCGGTGCCCAATCGGATTCGCTAGGAACGGGCACAGGCGGTTCGGAGTCCGTGGCCGGAGAAGGATCCGACAGTTTGACAACACGGCTCTCGTGCAGGGTAAGATCGATGTTTGGTTCGATCGCCACTGAGGATAAGGCCTCTATGGCAGGGTCCATCCACCTGTCCATGGACGGCGCAAATGGCTCCGAATTGAGGATCGGAGCAGCTGCCGGTGCGATCTCCTGGACACTGTCTGATGGTAGAGCTAAATCGTACTCATCGTGACCGTGTGGCGCACAAGGCAGGGGCTCGAATCCGTCGAAGGTCAAGTCTCCACGGATATCGCCCGTGTAGTTTAAGCTTCCAAACCTGACATGGTGGCCGGGGGCGTAACTTTCGATCTGCTCCAGATGGCCAAGCGAGTTGGCCCGCAGTGCGAAGCCGCCGAACACAAAGATTTGTCCGAGGAGAAAAGTCTCACCCTGGACTGCATCACTATTGATGATCGTAGGAGCCATCAAGCCTAACGGTGATGACACAGAGGACCTCTCAATGAAAGCACCAATGTCGGTGTCAAAACCGGCGGATCTCGGGTAGGGGGTCCCGAACTGTGCGTCTAAGGCGGATGGTAACAGGAGGCAGGGGACACGATATTTTACCCAGGTTCGGGCTCTCTTGATGGAGGTAAAACCCTATGTCCTTCTTGATTTATTCTTGATGATATGAGTATTACAAGAGTTGATCTACCACGAGATCGGAGAGGCTAAACCCTAGAAGCTAGCCTATGGTATGATTGTATGTTGTCCTACGGACTAAAACCCTCCGGTTTATATAGACATCGAAGGGGGCTAGGGTTACACAAGGTCGGTTACAAAGGAGGAGATATCCATATCCGTACTGCCTAGCTTGCCTTCCACGCCAAGTAGAGTCCCATCCGGACACGAGACGAAGTCTTCAATCTTGTATCTTCATAGTCCAACAGTCCTGCCAAAGGATAGAGTTCGGTTGTCCGGAGACCCCCTAATCCTGGACTCCCTCAGGATCCACATACGAGAACAAAGTATGAACTTTGGTTGACTTACCCGATGATCGGCAAGCCATAGAGAATAAATGGATCTTCAAGAAGAAGACTTACACTGATGGTAATGTTACTGTCTACAAAGCTTGACTTGTTGCGAAAGCTTTTCGACAACTTCAAGGAGTTGACTACGATGAGACCTTCTCACCCGTAGCGATGCTTAAGTCTGTCTAAATCATGTTAGCAATTGCCGCATTTTATGATTATGAAATCTGGCAAATGGGCGTCAAAACTGCATTCCTTAATGGATTTCTCAAAGAAGAGTTGTATATGATGCAAACAGAAGGTTTTGTCAATCCTAAAGGTGCTAACAAAGTGTGCAAGCTCCAGTGATCCATTTATGGACTGGTGCAAGCATCTCGGAGTTGGAATATACGCTTTGATAGTGTGATCAAAGCATATGGTTTTATATAGACTTTTGAAGAAGCCTGTATTTACAAGGAAGTGAGTGGGAGCTGTGTAGCATTTCTAATATTATATGTGGATAACATATTATTGATTGGAAATGATATAGAATTTCTGGATAGCATAAAAGGATACTTGAATGCAAATTTTTCAGTGAAAGACCTCGCTGAAGCTGCTTATATATTGGGCATCAAGATCTATAGAGATAGATCAAGGCGCTTAATTGGACTTTCACAAAGCACATACCTTGATAAAGTTTTGAAGAAGTTCAAAATGGATCAGTCAAAAAAGGGTTCTTGCCCGTGTTACAAGGTGTGAAGTTCAGTTAGACTCAATGCCCGACCACTGCAGAAGATAGAGAGAAAATGAAAGTCATTCCCTATGCCTCAGCCATAGGTTCTATCATGTATGCAATGTTGTGTACCAGACCTGATGTGTGCCTTGCTATAAGTTTAGCAGGGAGGTACCAAAGTAATTCAGGAGTGGATCACTGGACAACGATCAAGAACATCCTGAAATACCTGAAAAGGACTAAGGATATGTTTCTCGTTTATGGAGGTGACAAAGAGCTCATCGTAAATGGTTACGTCGATGCTAGTTTTGACACTAATCTGGATGACTCTAAGTCACAAACCGGATACATACTTATATTGAATGGTGGAATTGTCAGTTGGTGCAGTTCCAAGCAAAGCGTCGTGGCGGGATCTACGTGTGAAGCGGAGTACATAGCTGCTTCGGAAGTAGCGAATGAAGGAGCCTGGATGAAGGAGTTCATATCCGATCTAGGTGTAATACCTAGTGCATCGGGACCAATGAAAATCTTTTGTGACAATACTGGAGCAATTGCCTTAGCAAAGGAATCCAGATTTCACAAGAGAACCAAACACATCAAGAGATGCTTCAACTCCATCCGTGATCAAGTCAAGAAGGGAGACATAGAGATTTGAAAAATACATACTGATCTGAATGTGGCAGACCCGTTGACTAAGCCTCTTCCACGAGCAAAACATGACCAGCACCAAGAATCCATGGGTGTTAGAACCATTACAATGTAATCTAGATTATTGACTCTAGTGCAAGTGGGAGACTGAAGTAAATATGCCCTAGAGGCAATAATATCATGATAAATGTTTATTATTCATGCTAGAATTGTATTAACCGAAAACTTGATACATGTGTGAATACATAGACAAAACACAGTGTCCCTAGTATGCCTCTACTAGACTAGCTCGTTAATCAAAGATGGTTAAGTTTCCTAACCATGGACATGTGTTATCATTTGATGAACGGGATCACATCATTAGGAGAATGATGTGATGGACAAGACCCATCTGTTAGCTTAACATAATGATCGTTAAGTTTTATTGCTATTGCTTTCTTCATGACTTATACATATTCCTTTGACTATGAGATTATGCAACTCCCAGATACCGGAGGAATACCTTGTGTGCTATCAAACGTCACAATGTAACTGGGTGATTATAAAGATGCTCTACAGGTATCTCTGAAGGCGTTTTTTGGGTTGGCATAGATTGAGATTAGGATTTGTCACTCCGAGTATCAGAGAGGTATCTCTGGGCCCTCTCGGTAATGCACATCATGATAAGCCTTGCAAGCAATATGACTAGTGAGTTAGTTATGGGATGATGCATTACGGAACGAATAAAGAGACTTGCCGGTAATGAGATTGAACTAGGTATGAAGATACCGACGATCGAATCTCAGGAAAGTAACATACCGATGACAAAGGGAATGACGTATGTTGTCATTATGGTTTGATCGATAAAGATCTTCATAGAATATGCAGGAACCAATATGAGCATCCAGGTTCCGTTATTGGTTATTCACCGGAGAGGTGTCTCGGTCATGTCTACATAGTTCTCGAACCCGTAGGGTCCGCACGCTTAACGTTTGATGATGATTTGTATTATGAGTTACGTGTTCTGGTGACCGAAGATTGTTCGGAGTTCCTGATGAGATCACAGACATGACGAGGAGTCTTGAAATGGTTGAGAGGTAAATATTGATATATTGGACGATAGTATTCGGACACCGGAAGTGTTTCGAAATGTATGGGGTACGTATCGGAGTACCGGGGAGTTACCAGAACCCCCTGGGGGAAGATATGGGCCACATGGGCCATAGGAGGGAGGCAAGCCAGCCCACAAGTGTGGCGCACCCCCAAGGGAGGTGTCCGAATTGGACTAGCGAACGGGGCGCGCCCCCCTTTCCTTCTCCTTCTCCCTCTCCTTCCCCCTCCCCCCTCCGATAAAAGGAAGGGGGGTGAATTGGACTAGGAGCCCAAGTGGGACTCCTCCCACTTGGAGCGCCCCTAGGCCGGCCTCTTCCCCTCTCCCTCCTTTATATAAGGCGCCCCCTCCACCGTTTACTCCTCCGGTCATATTGTCGTAGTGCTTAGGCGAAGCCCTGCGCGAAACACTTCATCATCACCGTCACCACGCCGTCGTGCTGACGAAACTCTCCCTCGACACCTTGCTGGATCAAGAGTTCGAGGAACATCATCGAACTGAACGTGTTCAGAACTCGGAGGTGTCGTACGTTCGGTACTTGATCGATTGAATCGAGAAGACGTTCGACTACATCAACCGCGTTAAACTAACACTTCCGCTTTCGGTCTACGAGGGTACGTGGACACACTCTCCCCTCTCGTTGCTATGCTTCTTCTAGATAGATCTTGCCTGATCGTAGATTTTTTTTTGAAATTGCATTCTACATTCCCCAACAAATCCCACAAAATGCTATTCTATTTGGGAACTCCTGCCCTAGTGATACTATGGAAGCTGTAAAAAATCTGCTGCAAGTCATTGCAAGTGGGTTTGAGGAGAAGTATTTGGGCCTACCCACTCCTGATGGCAGAATGTCAAAAGGGAAATTCCAGAATCTACAGGTAAAAATGATAGAGCGGTTGTTTGCGTATGATGGCCATCCCACGCAAGCTGGCAAGGAAGTTCTCATCAGGGCGGTTGCGCAGTCCATCCCGACGTACATCATGAGTGTGTTTAAACTCCCTATGGAACTTTGCGATTATTTAAATCGCATGATCCACCATTACTATTGGGGTGTGGAGAAGGGCAAGAGAAAGACCCACTGGTATGCTTGGAATAAAATTACTTAGCCTAAGAAACAAGGGGGGTTAGGCTTCAAAGATTTTCGCATGTTTAATCAAGCATTGTTGGCTCGCCAAGCTTGGAGAATTCTTGAGTATCCGAGCTCTTTATGTGCTAGACTATTAAAAGCGAAATATTTTCCCGATGGGCAGTTCTTGGATATAGTCTTTTCTGGAAATCCATCACCTACTTGGCAAGCGATCACCCATGGCCCAGAACTCTTGAAAAAAAGGCATGGTATGGAGGATTGGCACTAGCCAACAAGTTCGGATATGGTGGGATCGTTGGGTCACGCACGAACCTAGAGGTGGACTAATCTCTGCGCGGGGTAGATGCCGCCTTAAGTGGGTCTCAGAGCTTATGGATTTCCGTGGCAACGGGGACTCGGAGAAGTTACAGCAGTACTTCCTCCTGGTGGACATTGTCGATATATTTAAAATTCGTCCGTCCCCTCGATTTGTGGAGGATTTTCTAGCTTGGGCGCCTAAAAGAAATGGTATTTTTTCTGTCCGTAGTGCGTATAACCTTGCTAGTGATGAAGTCTCATACCATCAGGAGCATTCTTCAACCTCTTCTCCGGATGGTATGAGAGTAGGTTGGAATCACATATGAAAAAGTTTGGTACCCCCAAAAGTCTAGAGCTTCGCATGGAGACTAGCTACTGATTCTTTAGCGAACTAGACCAACAAAGTTAAACGCAAGCTGGAAGTGTCGCTTTTATGCCCAGTGTGTGGCAGAGAAGAGAAGGATTCGTTCCATGTCTTCTGCTCCTGCAATCATGCAGTGATCCTATGGAAAATGATGGCAAAGGTGTGGGACCTCCCTTCCAAGACCATGCTAAAACTTGTGGGGCCTGACTGGTTCATCCATCTTTTAGCTGAAATAAATGAGGAAGGCATAGCTTTTGTGATGATGTTGTTTTGGAGGATTTGGTTTGTTTGAAACGAGTTGGTGCACTCTAAAAAGCCACCCCAATGGAAGTATCTGTCTGTTTCCTGGCCAGTTACCTGTCTTCACTATATGCAATTAATACCAACCCTAGTGATGATCCGATCAAGGGCAATGCGATATTGGTTCCAGGTCTCAAGAAGATTCATACAAGACTCCAGTCAGATGTGGTTGCAGATGCACTACGGGTGAAGCCGGGCTTTGGCCGGGTGAAACTAAATACTGATGCTTCAGTGTTGGGAGAGGAGGCAGGAAGTGGAATGATATTGAGGGATCATGAGGGGTCCATAATCTTTAGCTCCTATATATATATATATATATATATATATATATGGGTGTAATGATGTTCTTGAAGCTGAGCTGTTAGCTCTAAGGGAGGGGATATCTCTGGCAATTCAGTGGAGCATGCTGCCTATTGATATAGAATCAGATTGTCTACAAGCAGTTCAAATGATAGTTGGAGGCTCTAGCAACAAGTCCAAGTATGCGTTCATCGTGAAGGAGATCATTAGTACTATGGAGGAAAGAAGCTCTTGCATTACTCATTCTGGTCGTTGCTGTAATTTGGCTAGTCATTTGCTGGCTAATTTTGAAAGAACACAACGCCGAACGGTGGTTTGGCCTGGCTCTAGTCCGAAAGTAGTCCGAGATACTGTAGAACGAGAATGTAATCATGCAAATTGTGCTGAGTAATGCAAAGATCTTTGTTTCGCAAAAAAGCTATATGGATGACCTCATTTTGAGGGATACTAGATCACTGATGGCGCGCGTTGCCGCGCCCGTCCATTTTTCCAATGGAATGATAGGATTTTTATGAATATATAGTCATAAAACATGCTATCAAAAATATAGTGGCCAAAAAACACCAAAGTTCAATTTGTACAAAGTGCCTATATTTTGGACGACAATAGGGAAGAGCCAAGTAGTGCCATGGTAGGAGAGGGCAGGTTTTTTTTAACTCTTAACTTGAGTTTGTTTCAAGTTTGGTCTCACACATGAGGTGTTTGAATTCAAAATTTGAGATGTTGCTGGAACTTTTTTTTGTAATTGTTCATTATCAAGGCAGCATCATAGATGATTTCCCGTAATATTGTCAGATGTTGGATCATTGAAAGCCCAAAAGCATATAGATGATAACAGTGGGTGATGTAAACATGCATTGCCATAACTTCGGATGATTCTGCCCTGGAGAACTGGCAGTCTATATAGACAATAGTAATAGAGCATAAAATGATTTCGTGGTGATTTGGTAGTTATACAACAACACAAAGTAGGCGTACATTGGAATAGGACACTGTTATAATGTAATACATGAGTATAAGCGCTGGCAATTCAGCTTTTCCTGTAGGAGAAGAGGCTAATATGCAGTCAAAAAAGCTGTAATTCAACTACGTTGAATTTCTCGCTTGAGATCACTAGTTCAAATTTTCATGGCCCAGGTGATGGTTCACAATCATTTGTGCCAAACAACATCGAGAGCCAATGGACCCTAAATTTGGTTGCAATTGGAGAATGCCTTCCAAGATGGAACAACCAGCACAAACTGTAGCGATTATACTATGTATATCATATTAAATGACAAGAATTTTGGGCAAAGTGCAAGATTTCCTTTTTTCTCTCAACGAAGATCGCTGCATATGGAGATTTATCTTCCATATGTACCACTTCAATATATTATCAGTTTGCATTTGAACAACATCATAATAAAAGAGTATTCTCTCCTCAACTTGTATTGTGCTCCGTTATTAGCAACCGAGAAGACAATATCATGACCCAACTACTAAACAGTGCATCTTGCAACTCCTAGGGACAATTATTTTGTAGATATTGGCTTGGCGGCCTCAAAGTTGGCATAAAGAGTCACATGCATGAATAAATATAATAACGAAAATGTATGGCGTATGTAAATCATAATAATTGATAGCCTATCACTACTTAAGAGAACATACCTGTTTTTAGCATGGGTATACACAATGAAAAGCTCACGTAACTCTATGTAGCACCGCATCACAATATAAGAATGATTAAACAAAGAGCCAAACGGAGAATGTCAACATTTTTTGTCCAAAGTATATTCTAAACTGTAGAGTGAACAAAATCAGGGTAGGAAGATTTATAAACAAAAAGTTGGGTTCTGTTGAACAAAGTGATAGGAAGATTTATAGTACAGTACGCCAATTGATGGATGACAGAAGACAAATACGGGCAAGATAACAATTTAAAATGACAATATCACATTCAGGTTTGTGATCTGTAAAACCCACCCCCACGCGTACCAGTTGAAGTCAGTGTGCTAACCTTTTCTACAAATAGAGCAAGGCTTGTAGTAAAATTCTGTATAAAACAAATGCTCAGATTGGTCAAACAATGGCTCGAAGTGCATCATGTAAATGGCAAGCTTTTTTAGTATGCATCTGCAATGAAAACAAAACCCAAGCAGGATGCAATTTGTAAGCATATTTAGGTAGCCTTCAATCACAAAGAACATTAACCTGTGTAGTATGCATATAAACTAATACTAAATATCTTGTGGAAAAAAGAAAGAAAAAACGTACAAATGATTTGCAGATTCCGTGCTGAAGGATCTAGGTAAAACTGAGGCTCACTTCCTTCTGAAACAATGAATTTGTATTTTGTCAGGAGCTGCCAAGAAAGGAATTGATGAGACATTGGATGGATTAAAGAAGCAGATAACCATCGTCCTTGTTCATATCGGCTTCAAATATTAGTTTCTGCACAACAGTTTGGAAAGATGTTTGGTTTTTGTACTAATTTCAAAAGATGAAGAGAGAAATAAAAAATGAGCAATGAATACATAAAATAAATAAGAGAAATGCATAGACATTTATTAAACCTTGTTAGACAACGAATTCTTGATTTTTTCTTGATGCGGTTTCCCCTCAAAGTGAAACACAAGATACTTGGACATCCATTCCTCTGACAGAACTGAAGCGTCTTTGATGTTTCAACTTTTCTCTGTTAAACTAAAAAAAGATCTGTTCTTCTCTTTTCTGCCCGATTTTGTAAAAGAGAAAGAACCAATTAAAAACTTATCAGCAACATACAGTGCACACTTCAAAGATACAACTCCATCATATAAAAAAGAAAGAGAGAAATTTGAGTTTATTTGGGATTCCTAGGATAAATAGAAAAAATATATTGTGTAGATACTGTGGAATTCACATGATTCAATCTGAGTGTATCTACGATCAGTGTCGGGGGCCTTGTATTATGTCAAAATTCTCACGTAATTAAGATATTCTTGTTCCTACTATGCTGCGTGAGGTCGTCTGCAGCCATGACTTGCTTGTGGGATATACGATCGAGCATATTGCGTAAGAGGGGAATACGAGTTGTACCTATAGCCAGCATGGAGCAGTGCAGCAGCACGAGGGCCATGTTGGGCGACAGCGCATAAGGGGATGCTGAGTTTGGTGGTGCCGCTGTTCGAGGTTGAGGTCGAGGAAGGTGCGCTGCCGCTCGAAGTCGACACCGGTGTAGCGCGATGGCCTGCTAGACAAGGAGGAAGAGAAAGAGGTCGGGGGAATGGGGTCTGATCGCAAATCAGCCATGTCTTGCATCCGCTCGCCTCGCACCGCTCCCCATCAGAGGATCGAACATCACTAACCCTGGCCGCCACGCGCATGAGTGGTTGCGGGGAGGAGAAATGACAACACCTCGCACGTCTGCTCTTTTTCCCGATGGGTCGTGCTTGCCCCAGCCGCTGCGCGTGAGAGAGTCTTTCGGCCTCCCCGCAAGGGACGATTACAGGCCTGGTAGGCTCAATTTAATCTCAGAAGCCGAAAAAAGCCACCAGAGCAGCGGCCCAAGAAGGGTTAGCACTCGTTAGGATCGAACGAAGCGACGGGGGGTGCAATTAAAAGACAATCGGATGGTAGAAAACGCTCAAAAACGACGATCCAACGGCCACGAATGCTAATGGCGGGCAGGAAAGATGCCCAAAAGTGACGATCCAACGGCCTGAGAGGGGTAATCAAAGTGATAGCCCGGCCAGGCTCATTGGGCTTTCGAGCGAAACCCGTCGTCGTCCTACCCCCTCTCCGGCCCAACCCACCAGCACTTCAGCTACTCCTTCTGTCTCGCCGTCGAGATGCTTCGGAGCCCAGCCGCCGCTCTGCTCCGCTGCCTGGCCCCTCGCATCACCGGCTCATCCACGCGTCGGACCCTCCCTCCTTACATATCCTCCTCCTCCTTCCTCGCGCGCTTCTCGTCCACGCCGACGTCCTCGCCGCCACCGTCCTCCGTCGGTGCCCGCTCCGGCCCAACCCACCAGCACTTCAGCTACTCCTTCTGTCTCGCCGTCGAGATGCTTCGGAGCCCAGCCGCCGCTCTGCTCCGCTGCCTGGCCCCTCGCATCACCGGCTGCAGTGGGGAAGCCGGCTCATCCACGCGTCGGACCCTCCCTCCTTACATATCCTCCTCCTCCTTCCTCGCGCGCTTCTCGTCCACGCCGACGTCCTCGCCGCCACCGTCCTCCGTCGGTGCCCGCGACGATGAGGCGGAGGATGACAAGCTCCCGGGATCATCAGGCGATTCCGGCGCCAGGCTCAGCATTTCTGTGGACCGCGCCGGTCTATACAGCCCCCCAGGTCTCACCCCTCTCACTCCCATACACATTCACATTTTTCAGACTGTTACGCGCATGCACATTGGGGTCCAGTGTTTCTGATTATGCACATTTGATCTATGCGACAGAGCACTCTCACGAGCCGTCGTCGGACTCTGACCTTGTCAAGCACCTTAAGAGCATCATAAAGGTATCGATGGTTCCCCCCTCCATTATTAGTCTTTAATCTCCATTGCTTGCATTGTGGAAATGTGATTCGGTTGTCATTGGAAGGTTAGTTCCGGAGTGGGCCGATCAGCATAGCTGAGTACATGGAGGAGGTGCTTACAAACCCACAGTCTGGGTACTACATGAATCGCGATGTGTTTGGGGAGTCTGGGGATTTCATCACCTCACCAGAGGTCAGCCAGATGTTTGGAGAGGTAAGTGGTGCTCCCTAGCTGTTTGTCTTCCAGCATTCAGGTATTAGAATCTTCTTCTTTTTTGCGAGTACAGGTATTAGAATCATGTAATGTGCCACACTTGGAAATTCAGTGATGGCAGAGAGATGGACCATTTGTTTCATGTATAACAATGCAACGATACACCACGTGATATTTATGAATGGTTGTGAGGCATTGTAATCTTTTATGTTTGTGCACTTCCATTGCACATCATTTTTGCTGCAGGACTATAGTATTATTGGAAATTATGATATTCAGAATCGTATTAAGTGTTTTATATTCGTATGGTGAATTTAATTTGTCCAGTGGTTGATTTACTCGATTGGTTGATCTTATGCTATGGCTTATGAGATAAGAGTAAATAATGTTTTGCTGCTTTGCCTCAGCTGATTGGTGTGTGGGCGATGTGTCTGTGGGAGCAAATGGGGCAACCAGAGAAGGTGAATTTGATTGAGCTTGGCCCAGGACGAGGAACTCTCTTGGCAGATTTACTTCGTGTATGGTTTTCTTGCTTGTGCCTCTCCTTTGTCGAACTTGTACTGTCCTGTTTCTTAATGCATATGTCCATTTCAATAGGGCTCAGCAAAGTTCGTTAATTTCACTAAGGCGCTCAACATTAACTTGGTAGAATGTAGCCCTACATTGCAAAAGGTGCAGTACAATACTCTGAAATGTGAAGATGAATCTGTTGGTGATGAAAAAAGGACAGTTAGCAAGCTTTGTGGAGCCCCTGTTTATTGGCATGCCTCCCTCGAACAGGTTCCTTCAGGATGTAAGGGGCTCTTTCAGCTACAAATTTCATGTTTCTAAGTAGTTAATCTCTATGGTATAACTGTGGATATCATCTAGGCACTTGTATGATAAACTCTTATACTGTCATTCATCTTTTAACCATACCATGAGATTTGTGGAATTAGTATGGTCTGATTCATTTGTTGTGGTAAAGAATGTGCTAAAGTACATAATGACATGGACCAAAAATAGACGGATCTATCGTCGATTTCCTTTTGAAAGTGACACAATCGCACAATATATATTATCCTCAACTTGCTAATGATGTTGCCAATTAGTTGGATGATCTTCAAGCACCTATGCTGCCATTGCTTATTTGCTTCTGATGCTTAAACTTGCTAATGAGCTAGCTTAGATACTTGGTGTATGTCGATCCTTAAACATTTCAGCTTCTGATGCTTGTAATCTCTCTGTTGGACTGCCTTTAGCGTTCTTCTACAAGTTGTATGGTTTATTCTGAAACTGGGTTGCCTTTATGTATCTTCAAGTTTTTGTCTTTCAAACATATTTTTGGGGTTTCTCTTGTTTGCCTTATTTTAAGTGTCTTATCTGCAGTCCCCACCATAATTGTTGCTCATGAATTCTTTGATGCTTTACCAATCCATCAATTTCAGGTTGGTGAGCAGTCTGTTTCAGATTTTATCACGCTTAAAGATTAATTACTGTGCAATCGTTCCACTGAACAACCATTTTTTCCTGCAGAAAGGGTCACGCGGCTGGTGTGAAAAGATGGTGGATCTCGCAGGAGACTCATTGTAGGTTTTACAAATCTTAGTTAAGTATTATTAACCTTAAGTAAATGTGTAATTCTTACTTCGTAGCAGGTTTCGCTTTGTTCTGTCTCCGCAGCCTACAGCCTCTTTAATTTTCCTCTCCAAACGTTGTCAATGGGCTAGTCCTGAGGAGCTCGAGAAGGTTGAGCAGATTGAAGTCTGCCCGAAAGCAATGGAGATTAGCGAACAGATCGCAGACCGAATTAGCTCAGATGGTGGAGGTGCTCTGATCATTGACTATGGCAAAAATGGAATAGTGTCTGATAGTCTTCAGGTTTGCATTTTAGAATTGTTTCGCTACACCTGAGTTGAACTGAAGAAGTTGTTGACCGTAGTGTGTACAAAGCTCCAGCTAGTCCTGCCCCTGTGGATCTCTTGACATAAATAAATTGCTAAAAGTAGACTGGATAGTCTTTGGTGCTCACATGATACCCAAATTCTATTCCTTGTTTTGTACAGTATTTGGTTTTATATATAATGTGCTTGCACAAGGAATTATCTCATGGACTGTTCTTTTACGAATATCAATTCTGTAAGCAATAGACTAGTCTCTTGAATAAATGACATGTACATTAAGAAAATAACGATATATATGCAGGCAATCCGCAAACACAAATTCGTTCACATATTAGACGACCCTGGGTCTGCTGATCTCAGTGCCTATGTTGATTTTGCTGCAATCAAGCACTCTGCCAAGGATGCTTCAGGTTTGCAACGTTTATGAACTCTTATTGCTTGTTTGTACTTTTCATGGCAAGGCAAGCATTTCTTACTAGGCTTGTGTCTGTTGTTATATCTGCAGATGATATTTCCGTCCATGGACCAATGACTCAATCCCAGTTGTTGGGTTCTCTTGGTATCAACTTCCGGGTGGAAGCCCTTATGCAGAACTGTGACGAGAAGCAGGCGGAGTCTCTGAGGACAGGCTACTGGCGTCTAGTCGGAGACGGAGAAGCCCCATTCTGGGAAGGGCCTGATGACCAAACGCCCATCGGCATGGGCAGCAGGTACCTGGCCATGGCCATTGTCAACAAGAAGCATGGCTCGCCCGTTCCATTCGAGTGAAAAGCGGTGATCCCTTTCCTTTGTGTAATCTGTTAACCAGTAATGAAAAAACTAAAAATAACGAGACCCTCTGCAATTCCTGTTGTACTTGATGATATAGACAGTTGAGTTCAGAGCAGGCTTTATTTTTGTGGGCTATTTTCTTGTATGCTACTTGGGGTGTCGTGTCGAGTAACAACTCCTGAAAACATGTGCTAAGGATGGATACAAATGTTATCGGGTTGCTCTCAGCTCTCCTAGTCTTAGTAGAAGTATATAATTACAGCGTTGTCATCAGCGGGTCGTCGTCTGATTTTTCTGGGTCTCTTGCTGCATTGTTGGTGAAGTTTTGTTGAGTGCCTGGTCCATGTATTAACCGTGAAGCAGTCCAGGTAGGTGCATCCAGTTTGAAAGTCTGCATTTTTGGCAGTCAAGTAAGTATTTATTCGATAGAAACAAGGAATTCTTGGTGTTTGACATAGTGAGTAAAGCAGTCGCAGAAGATACAAGGACCTACCGACCCTGGTTGCATGTATTGTTCCAACTTGCCATCCTGTTAAAAAAGCAGTACTAACATACGTGGTCTCAGAGAACACACTGGTAACCACAGGGAGGGAGTTGATCTGGTCACCAACAAGCGTGGAATCCATCCACGGCAGGTGAAGAAGTGGAAAGTGCGATATGAAGAGCTGAGATGGAGGAAGGTTAGCTTCATTTACTTGATTTAGGGCCTGTTCGGAGACCCGCCGCTCCACGAGGCCACTCCCGGAGCGGGCGGAGTTCCAGTTAAAAATCGTGGAGCGCGCATGTAGGTACTTTCCAGATTCCGAAATTTCAGGGAGCAGGTGGTTATCCGAACAGGCCCTTAGTCGTTTGAATTTCTGATGGTGAGTAGCACAAGTAGTAATACTTGTTGATGTGTTGAACCAACAACCTTGCTGTCAAAAAAAAAAACATGGGAAGGAATCCATGGAGAAAGGGTGGGTGACTGACAGGGTGAGGTCGATCGGTAAAGATGGTGCTGCTTCTTTTTTAGGGGCGTTGGTGTGGTGATGCCGATGCGTAATGAAAGATGGTAGAAAGCAACATGGGCAATTATTGACAGAAGACAGGCAACGAAGACGGCAAAGTGTGTGCTGAAAATGGCCCTGAAGCGTGGAAACGGAAGAGAAAAAGAGCATCGACCAAACCGCACGAATATGCACATATCCTATGCTGAACGAAGACAACTCCTTGAATAAACTATATCACGTAGGAGTAGTACGTGCGCGCCTAAACAAGACGTACACGGCCATTCCTTTCACATCCATGGCCATTCCCGCCGCACCGGCCGCATAGACTAAGGGCAGCCTGTTGAAGTTGAAACCTTAGCCAGTCCAGCCAAAGTCAGTCTCCTTTTATGGGCCGCAGCAAGCAGCAGATTCTTCCTGCCTTTGGAGGAAGCAGGAGGAGAAAACGGCGTCTCAACCGAAAGAAAGAAAGAAAGAAGGAGAGAAAGAAGGAAGGAAGCGCGTGCGGCAGGCAATCCATCCACGGGCGGGAGCCGCATTGTCGCCGCCGCGAGGCCCACCGGTGTCTGCCTGTCCCTTGCCGACACACACACCATCTCGACACGGACCTCTCTCTCTCAGTGCCTTCGGGAGGGACAGGTCCCATCGCCGACGTGCGTGCGTGCGTGCGCGCGACGGCGACAGCCCCGGCTTTCCAAAAGCGCACAAACGATGTGCCCCTTCCACCAACGACGCGGATCCTCCTCCTTCATCTTCATCTAGTCTAGCTGTCTAGGGCACACTGGCCTACAAACACTTCGTTTCTTCCGTTATCACGGCTTGAATCATCATTTGTTTGCACATCATCCATGAGCGACACACACGTGCAAGCAAACAGATCCACACGGAGCGAGACGAATTTTCCCATTCTTGATTGATAGTTAAGGAACACACATCTGCTGCTGCTCCTACATGACACATTTGTACATGCAATCCCTTCCTTCTACTTCTAGTACCTAAGCTACGACCAAAAGAACTCCCATCATCAACCGCACCACTACTTGCTACTCAATGCTAACACTGTCATGCCACTGGCAGTGACAGGCAAAAGCTACGACTGACAAGGACTAGCACACTCCCATCTTTTTTTCTTCTTTTTTTTTGCACGGTCAGATGTTACTTAGTTCAGAAACGCTTCCACGATGAATCGTATCATGACGACGCAATGCCGGGCTCCAGCTCCGGCACGAAGCCGTGCGTGATCTGGCCCTGATCCTCCCACACCAGCCCGATCTCGTAGTCCGGAACATACTCCTGCAAATTCATGCATGCTAGTACATGTCAACACACTGACTGACGGTGGCCACGTAACAGTAACGATATTGATTGGGTCTGTATATAATTACCTCGAGCTTGAGAACTAGCTCCTTGGCGGTTGGAGCTGAGATGACGAGGTGCCTCGCGTCCTCCTGTATGAATCCTTCGCTCACAGCCATGTCGATGAAGGACAGGAAGAAATTGTAGAACCCATCCACGTTCAGCAACCCGATCTGCTCGGTCAATATCCACCAAAAGAGATCAGTCGTTAACCCCTACTAGTTACTGGCTGCTAATGTGTACTGCTACTGTACTGTAATACTGTATTGATTGAGAATAGTAAAAGAGGGATCTAAGCATTAAGATTCAGCATAACAGATTTCTTCCGAAAAATACTAACATGGATCCGTTCCACCTAGATATCATGAATACAACATTTGGTAGGGCCCCTCAAGCACAAATAATAGTGATAGATATGATAAATCGAAGTGGAGAACATTCGTTACTAGTTAATAAAGAGATTATTCAAACCGTCCACTCCTCTACAACTTGTGGTTCGTGGATCGGTCTTCTACCTTAGATGCCAACAATACATTCCTTTTTCAACGTAAATCCGACCGGCACAAGATCCTCCAAACATCATTCTAAATTCTAATAATACCTACAGTATAAATAATGGAGATTGCGGATCGCATGCTCCCCAAACTTATATGTTGGTCTCTGAGATGCTAGGCTGCTTAAACTACTGATCAATAATTTGCCATCCTCTAGATGGCGAAAGCTTCCGGCCAATCACATGGGATGGGACTGGGAGCACCACCAAGCCACAATCAAGGCCTAAACACGACTTTGGGCTAAACTAATTGCCTGGATAGCCGCAGATCAGACAAGCAAGGGATTCGGAAACATGCAGGCAGCACGCATGATGGTTAAACTATCGCGCAATCATGAGCATATAATTAAGCTTTTGAGACGATCGAATTGTTGATGCTACAAGGAATCAGAATTGGTCGTTACCGGCTTCTTGTGGATCCCAAGTTGGGCCCACGTGAGGACCTCGAGCAGCTCATCCAGAGTCCCGTAGCCACCTGTGGTGCAAGAGATGGAGATTTTTCAGATCTTGCATTGAAGAATCCAGTGATTCAAATCACACTTGACAGGAGATCCATCCATGTTGGGAGCAACTAAGATAAGATTCTCTCATACCGGGTAAGGCAATGAAGGCATCAGCAGAGCGAACCATCTCGGCCTTCCTCTCGTGCATGCCGGAGACGGCTCTGACTTCCCCAACAGGCTCTCCAGTGACCTGAAGATTGAAGCAGTGACAGGAATGTTAAGCAGGCAGTACCATTAATGGTTGCGCATTTCAGCTTCGAATTAGATCATGTGTTCAAAACCCTCTACTAAAACTAGCAAATGCAACGAAAGAAAAAGGTCCTGAGAAAGTAAGTTTTTAATTTGCATGTAAAGAACCGCACACACATTTCTGTACGGTACGTACTGCACCTGCATGAGCTCATCATATAGTACTAGTAGTACAGTAATAAATAAACAAGAAAAGGACGTGTTCAGCTAGACACATTTCTACTTCTCCATAGTAGTACTAGTACCTTGGTCAATAACAATAACAAGGACAGTTACTAGTAAAAGTGCTATCCATGTTCAGCTATAGGTGGTAGTAGTAGTAAAAAACTCAAGTTATTACTATGTTCAGCCAAGGAGTAGGTTGCATATCCGGTGAGGTGAAGTCCAAAGGCAAGGCAAGCGAAGCAGTAGCTTTGAATTGATAGTCGTAGTGGTACATTTAAAAGGGAGCACGCATTGGCGTTGGAGCGGCGCACCATATTCATGTGAGCAACGTAAATGCAGAGAGAATTGAAGTGGATATGGCACGCACGCACGCACGCATGCCTAGCAAAACGGAGTAAAAGTAGAAACATGCATGAAGCAAATGGGGGAGTAGAGTAGTAGATGGATCGCTCACCTCTCTGGGCATCAAGGACTTGGGGATGACCCTGCCGGACAAAAGAGAAGAGCAAACAGATAGACACGTCAGTTGTTGGCATAAAGCAGTCAAACAGTAAGTAAGGCCACAGCTTTTTGCCATGGCAAGAAACTGGCAAAACCAGTGCCCACTACTCCTCCTAGCGTAGGCACAACACCTCTACTACTGGCTAGCTGGACCGTGCTGTGCATGTATAGGGAGAGATGGAGATGGACTGAATGAGCACTGGTGGTACTGGAGTCCTGGTAGGGAATAATTAGAGGGAGGGACGAGAGAAGGGGCACTCCAAGAGGAGGAGGGAAGTCCATTTGGAGCATGCAGGCTAGGAGCCTTTCGGAAGCGAGTCCAAAAGGTGGTTCCACTCCTGTGAATGGAACTCAGACGCATTCAAAATGCCTCCCACTGCTGCCCCCTCTGGCCCTGGCCCTGGCCCCAGATCAAAGCAAACCAAACCAAAGGCTGCCTGCCATCTTGATGCGTACAAAGAAGGAGCAGGAAGCATGCACGCACAGGAACACCACTCATCAAACAAGATAGATAGATAGAGAGAGAGAGAGAGAGAGAGAGAGAGAGGGAGCTATGCTATGATATACGGTGGGGAGGCAATGAAATGAAGTTACCCAATCACATGGCGTCCTCCATCATGGACTGCGTGGGAGACGAGGCCCATGAGCCCAATGGAGCCTCCTCCGTAGACCAGGTCGATGCCCCTCTCCACCTGCAACGCAAACAAGAAACCAAATTAAAGGTGGGATTTCTTGTGTTGAAACTGAAATAGTAGTAGTATATGCAAGAAGCAAAACATGAAAGATCGTTCCTTGGGGGAAGCAAGCAAGCCATCATTGTCTTCCGTGACCATGACCATGACCCAGCCATGACGGACCATTTCGGAGAGAGCAGAAATGGCAAATGGATGCAGCAACTTCTAGCAAGTAGTACCATTTGTGATTTGTCCAGCGCGCGCGGTGCGTGAGGCGTGATCGAGCCACTATGCAACCAGCGTGGCGCGTGAGGTATGATCATACAGGCGTGATCCATGCAGATGCAGTGCGCCGTGCACCCCACGACGTTCTACAGCTCAGCAGCCAGCAGGCAGGCAGAAGCTGGTGACGTGCCATCCCCAAACAAACACGAACAACAAGGCCAACATGTGGGGGCGAGCGAAATAAAAGAGGAGAAGAAGATTTCCGTTGCCGCAAAATTTATAAACCCAACAGAAAAGATTTCTACGCGTAAGCGTGAGCGTGAGCGTGACAGGGGGAGGGGGAGGGGGAGAAGAAAGACCAAGTACCAGCTCCTTGCCGAGCTCGACGGCGGCGTCCTGGTAGCTGGCCTTCCGGCCCTTGGCGCTGCCGCAGTAGACGCAGATCCGCCTGAAGCGGGAGCGCCTGTCCCCGCTCTCCGGGGCAGCGGCGCCGGTGTTCTTCTCTGCCGTGGCCTCAACTGCCATCGCCTGATCCGTCGGTCGGTGTTGGGGTCGGGAAGGGAAGGCTGGTGGTTCTCGCCGGCCAGGTGGTGGAGGGGCGGAAGGTGGTTCTTGGCTTCGGGTAGGTGCTGATGGTGGTAGGGGAGGCGAGGCTGTGACTTGGGGCCGGGGCGGAGGGAGACCTGAGTTGAGCCGGATGTTGTGGGGGGAAGCGTCCATTTATAGGGGAGGAATGGATGGATGGGTGTTGGTTGGTGGGTCCAACATTGTTGGGGCCGGGCCTGTCTTCCCCACAACTGCTGAGAGTACTGTACTAGTACTACTTTTCTCTCTCTTTCTCTGGTTTCTTCTTTTTATGAAAAGAAAACAAGAGGTTTCGTAGCTTTGAGTTTCATTTGTTTGTGGTCTTTCTAACCCTTTGGTATTTAGCGGCTTTGCTGAGTTTTCACATTTAGTGCTAATTTCTGTTCAGTTAGAGTAAATTATAGGTGGTTTTGTGTGTACTCCCCCGATCCTTTTTAGTTTACATATAAGATCTGTCTGAAGTCAAGACTCGTAAACTTTGACCAATTTTATAGAAAACAATACCAACATTCATAATGTGAAATCAACAACGTTAGATGCGTCATGACCTTAGTTTTCATATTGTATAAATTTAGCATTGTAGATATTAACATTTTTCATATAAATATGGTCAAACTTACAGACTTCAGACAATTCTTATATGCAAAGTAAAAAAACCAAAGAGAGTACTAAAAGAGACCGAGATAAGAAACGTGGCATTCTCCTCCTCTATCTAGGGGGTAGTAGTAGCGGTAGATGATCACCAACGAGATAACAACTACAACGCGAGCTGTAGTACGAAAATTCACCTCCGAGAAGATCGGACTTGTTGCGCTTCCAAACCAAATCCTCATGATGGTGGTCAAGATCCGAATTTATGGTGTCGTGCGTAAGTGTGCTCGGCATCGGAATTTGCCGGTGCGATGAGTGAGTTTATTATGGGAGCCGTGCTATACACACGACAAATTCAGACGACGCATGCACGATAAACTAAATCCAGCCGGACATGCGTGCATGCATCGGGACATCTGCCGCTCGATTTCCTTGTCGTGCATACATCGGCCACAAGGATCGTGCATGAATCAGTTTCGTTATTATGGCCAGCTTACGGTTGAGATTTGCACATGTTCCAGATGTGCATTCAGTGCGTTCCTCATGAGTCGTGTCCCAGCTGGACGTACGGTCACATCGTCCTAGTCCTAGCATCCTTTGCTTTTTCTTCTTGTTCTTGAACCAAGTGTGGCATGGCATGGCCAAATCGTATCGCCACGGCAAACATTAATCGGTCCCTTTTTTACTTTTTCAATATCACAAGTACTCCAAGTGTCTGTGTCTCCACGCCATATAGAATTAACTAAAGCTGGCCGGTGCTATACGGGCGACGCCGAGAGCTGTCCCGGTCCAGCCCTGTCCCTGCTGCACTGTCTCCTTGGAGGATCACGCACCATTTTTCTCGACCATTGCCGCCAAACTTCCAGCCTTTATTGCCGCACAACGACCCAATTTCGTGACCCCGTACATTGAAGACCAAAATATAAAACAGTATTTTTCACCCCAGGGCGTGAAGCGGTGTTTTCATCACCGTCTTATAAAACGGGTCTTATGGTAGTCGCGTCCCAAGTGATGCTATCAAAAGGGTGAGGCATCTTTGTTATTTCAAATGATAAGTGTCATACTGTGACACGAAGCATTCCGACGTTTTTTACAACTAAAGTTATCATCGAAGAAAACCCAAGAAATAAACTCAAACTTGCCACCCGAAAAGAAAAATATAGAGTTTGTCTTGTTTAAATTTGCCATGTACTCTTGTCTAGCTACTTGTATCCCTTTTGTAAATCTCTTGTGAACAGACATATCATTGGAGATTGGTTACCATCTTCGCGTACGCAATGACATGGCTTCTGCCTACCTCAACATATACCACGTGTAGAATAGAAAAGGACTGCGTTGCTTGGCAGCCAGACAAGCATGGACTGTTCTCTGTCAAATCAGCATATAGCATGGCTCAGGATCATCTCATGACAACGCATGAGATTGACGAGTTGAGTGGCCGCCAGGATGGGTCAAGACCAGCTTGGAAGTTGTTGTGGAGCTGCGGCGCCCCACCTAAAGTTTGGGTGTTCGCGTGGAAGGCTGTGAGAGGGGTCTTGGCCATCAGGGAAAATAAGTCGTGCCATCACCTTGATCATGATGCGATCTCTACCATCTATGGGCAAGAGACGGAGACGGCATTTCATGTACTCGTTCGATGCCCTCATGCACGTAATCTTTGGACTACGATGAGATCGGTTTGAGACCTTCCTACTGATGACTCACTCAAAGGTATGGAACTGGAATGGCTCTTTCTTTGCCTCCAGCAACTAGATGAGACCCGACGTATGCTCCTACTCATGCTACTATGGCGTGTATGGCATGTTCGGAACGAACTTAACTATGACAAGCCACTGATCCCAGTCGAGGCATCGAAGAAATTTCTCTGTAGCTATATCGATTCCTTGCTACTCATCAAACAAGGGTCGGAGGTGGACGTCCTCAAGGGGAAGCAACCGGCTCTTTTATCCAACAATGGTGCTCAACATAAGTTGGAGTCTAGAGTACAACCCAGTTGGATGCCTCTCGCGGGCGGTGTTGCAAAGCTCAATTTTGACGGTTCGTTTGTACATGCAGATGGAACAGTCGGCGCCGGTATGATCCTGCGTGATCACACGGGTGTGGTTATCTACCTGGCATGCAAATGGATCCAGAACTGCCCGGGCGCACTGGAGGCCGAGCTATCAGCGTGTGAGGAGGGCCTGAAGCTGGCATTGCACTGGACTCCCTTGCCTATCCAGGCGGAGACAGATTGTGCAGAAATATTGAAGCTCCTGGAATTAGGTTCAAATGGAATATCAAGGAATATGTTTTAGGTGGCGGCCGTCTCGAAGATGTTGCAAGAAAGATCAATGCAAATCACAAAAATAGGTAGATCCCAAAATAAGAGGCCCTCTTCCAAGAAGGGTGGGCAAACTCAGGCGTGACTTCACTCACGTAGCACTTCACACAGCCTGACTTCAATGGCACATTGTCCAATAAGAGGCCCTCTTCCAAGAAGGGTGGGCAAACCCAGGCTGTTGCACATTTTAACGTATCTTCAAAATGTGTAAGCACGCCCCTCAGTATGTCTTTCATTCCAGATAGATCAGATATAGCATCATCATGAGCAGCTGCAGTGTCAGTGTCTGGGGTCAGCTGATGCACAGCTACTCTTGTGTAGTGTTGTCGCGCAATGACCAGCATCCTTCATGCCCACCTCCCCTTCAATATGCTGGCTATCTATTAGTGTTAGAGTCTTCTGCATCATCATTGACTCCTCAATTTCCTTTTGAACTGTCGGATACATGTCCTTTGCCAACCTTTCATACAATTCATTCTGCTTCATTTCACTCCTCACTTTTTTCATGCTGAGCATCTCTTCTTTGCTGAGTGTGAAAGCCCTCTTGTGCGGGACATTGACACCTATACCCCTTGCACGGCCAGGGGGCTCTCTTGTTTTCAGAGCATCGAATAGAATGTCACATGGCCCTGAGTTCCTGTAGAACCTTCCAGGGATCTTGGAAGCCTTTAACACCACCCGATATAGTTCTTCCGTCTTCGTCACGTGAGTTTTCAAAGTAATAAGTTCCTTCATCATGCCTCCTTGCACATGCCTACAAGTAGTCTATAGCGCGTTCGCCCTTGATTTCACTAAAGGCCGGTTTCCCACCCACAACTAATGCTTCTTTGTCCTCCTGGTCCCATATCGGTTTCATGCCGTAGTATCCTGCGACACCCATATAGTGGGTGTGCGTGTTCCTCTTCTGAAGTTCCGATTGCTTGGCACTCTTCTCAGTAAACTCTGTAGTTGCCCTGACCCTTTTGAATTCTACCCAGTCTGCCTTTGTAATTTGGGGGTATGCATGGATTGGGTCCTTGCCTTCACTCAAGTACTTCTTGTACAACACATGCTTTCAGTTTCTCCAAGCATCCCTAGCCTTCTTCGGTGCAGTGTGTTCCACCTGCATTCTCCACTGCTTTGGAACATTGAGGTGATCCATGATCTCCTGGACTATCCTTTGCCGTGTTTCTATGCCAGCCTTCCGAAACCCCAGCAGATTAATGTTGAGCCTTGCCCTGCCAACAAATCCACACATACTCCTGAACCTCGTGTGTGCTTTATCTGGTCTAGTTGGAGCCCAAGACTTTAAATCGATGTTGGTTACTTCATATACACCTTTAGGCTGGTGTGTGGGCTTCTTTGGAGCGTTCCTCCGTGTACTGACCGGAAGGGTAATTGCTACGACTCTATCCCGTTTCAGATTACTTGATTCCTCACCATCTGCTGGAGACCTAGGGTTGTCAGACTCTGATGAAGATACATCGCTTGAAGCATGGGTGTTGTCGATGCTACTCGACATCTACAGAGAACACATGGGAAACTCAGGAAAGGACGATAAGAATAAGGCTAACAACTTTGTATCAAGTTGTCTAAACATGTCATGCAATAATTTAGAAAATGTACGCCTAATTTGTTAAGTTTGTGTGACTCGGGCGCCCATGATCTATAAATCAACAATAACCAATTGGAATAAATAGAACTTATATGTACTAGTTAGGAAGGTAGATAATGAATATATATATGCGCTCTCTAAAATTTTATAGCCAATTTGGGAACATACCGAATGAAACAGGAAGAGGGATTGCTAGGAAATATGCCTCACTGCGATGGAGAGCACTAACTAACATGTTTCTTGTGCAAACCCGGTAGGACCACAAGAGAGGCGAGGGTTACAGGATCGATATGCTCGAGGGTGGCTGGCGAGCAAACGAAGACGATGAGGCATGGGCAACGTCGTGTTGGGAATGACAGTGGAGGTAGGCTTGACGCAGAAGAGCGGGCACATGGTCGGGTTGAGCACGCCGGCGTCAGAGAGGGTTCCACTGTGGATCTGGGGGAGGGGGAGCTGACGTTGGAGATTGGGTGGACTATTGAGTGAAACCGGGGGTGGGGGTGGGGGGTGTTGGCGGCCTAGGTGAAAAGGGTAAAAAAGATCCCCGATCACCGCGTGGAAATGCCTATGCAAATGGTTGCCTCTAAGCGCTCGTCTGCACAAACAACATAATTTTGTTTGAAATGAAGACGTGCTAATGGTGAGTTCATCGTTTCGCTTGGAACTTTTTTCCACGTTAAGACATCACCATTATACGACATGTTTGATTTTCTGACGCATTTCAGGTCTCGTGTGCTATATTTAAGCCATTTTTGGCATTGACCATGCATTTTGTCATATAAATCAAATCCTAGACATAACTACATGTGATGATAAAAGGGATGAGGATTGCCATTCGATCTGGTAGCATCCAATGGTGTAGAAGTACGATCCGTGGGGTTTGGGTTCTGGCCAATCAGAACAGACGACTCACATCACGCATAGCAGGGGGGCATCGGCCACAGTTTGGTAGGCACATGACTTTCGTGAATGAACCGTGTGCTATTTGAAAACATTTACATCAACTAACAACATATTTTCATTTGAATGAAAACATGAGTTCGCCATTTCGCCTCGAATTGTTTTCCACGGTAAGCAACCACCATTATGCCCTAAGGTTCGATTTTTTGGTGCACTTGAGATCTCGCTTGCTATAGTTGAGCCATTTTTTTTCATTTTCTGGTGCTATATATATAAAACCGTGTTGCAACTACACATGGGTGTTAGCTAGATCATTTATTTGTCGCTTTGCGAGTTTTCGTTCATTGTCCGAGAAACTAGAATTTTTTTCAAACATTTCGGCCGCAGGGTGTGGCCACAGGCGTAGGCCTTGTTGGTATTTGAATTACAAGAGATACATATAGAGTCCGGAAATCACGAAAATTGGTGTGTCACCGTGGCGTGCTCTCACGACCCCATGGAAATTTTTTGGTAAAGTTTGGCACAAGTTTTGATGCTCACACCTTCAAAACCGGAGCATCTCATAAGAAGAATCATAGTTTCCAAAAGGAGGCGCAACACTTCGGAATCCAATCGTCAGTGACTTCATCGTTTAGCCTAAAAAAATTAACGGTAAACAATCATTCATATACCCTAGGTTTGATTTTCTGGCCCACTTCAGGTCTCCTCTGCTATATTTAAGCCATTTTTTGCATTTAGTGCACATAAAATCAAAACCCTACTACAACTACATGTGGGTGTTAGGAAAGAAGGTGTACAAATCATTTGTGTGTCGCTTTGTGAGTTTTCATCCATTGTCTGAGAAGTGGGAAGAAGTTCCAAACATTTTCTGCTGCGAGGTGCGGCCACTGGCGTAGGCCTAGTTGGTATTTTAATTACAGGAAAGTTAAATGGAGTCCAGACATTATAAAAATCAATGTGTGACCGTGGCATGCTCTCACGACCCCATGTAATTATTTTGGTAAAGTTTGGCACAAGTTTTGATGATCGCTCCTTGAAAACCGGAGCATCTCACAAGAAGGATCATGGTTTCCAAAAGAAGACATGTCAATTCAAACTCCAATGGCCGGTGACTTCATCATTTGGCCTTATAAAAATTTCCATGGTACACAATCATCATTATACCACGAGTTTGATTTTCTGGCGCATTTCAATTATCGTTTGCTATATTTAAGACATTTTTTGAATTTAATGTGCATTTTGTGCATATAAATCAAATCCCAATCGCAACTGCATGTGCGGGTGAAAGGGATGTGGGTTGTCATTCGATCTGGGAGCATCCAACAATGCAGTCGTACGATCCGTGGGGTTTGGGTTCTGGCCAATCAAAACACATGACTCACATCGCGTGTGCGGTTTGGTTGGCACACGGCTTTCATGAATGAACCATGTGCTATTTGCAAACTAGATTGCATATCTTTTGTTCATACATACTGGAGTGAGATCAGTTGAGTGTGCTACCTCTAGGGTATAATAATAAACAGTTCAAATTCATTGCCTGAGTTGACAGCATGTCAAGTCAACATATTAATGGTTCTTACATCAATAGAAGACCGGGCATAACTCATAAATTCAGTACACACGACAGTTTTAAATTTAACGAATTAAGTAGCAGGTTAGGCATAAAAATTAGTATTACTGCTTAACAAGAAGAAGGATTAAATTAAGTAGACTGTATATATCTGTGTTTCCGTTCGCTCATATTAATTCATTATCTCTGTTTCCCCTGTCAATCTCATCGCAGATGGTTAGCAATACATATTCGACAGAGATCTTTTACATTATCGCCATTGGATTGGTTTCTTGAATTGTGTGCCCTGTCGAGCACACAATTCACAAAAAAATCATATGCACTATCTATAATGATCGCACACAATTTTTATTGCCGACCTATTTGCCTGGTATCACACACATCTTGTTACGCCGAATTGTTTGTGTTCAACTCAATCATCGCAAATGGATCATCAAAGCGAACTGTATGTCGTATATCGCACACACCTTGATCTGGCTACCCATTTCTGTTGTTCTGGATCATCACAAATAGTTCGTATGGATCAACCGTATGCGATGCATTGCACACACTACTATAATCTAGATCGTGTTTGATGCCTCTGCCATCACAAACGTTTCATATCACATCACCGTTTGCGATTAATGCATCGCACACGGTTTTGTCGAAGGGTCTCTGCTTGTAGTGTCGCGTTAGAAGCATCTTGCAGTAGTGATGAGAAGTTTTATGATGATATATTGCTGCTATGATAATGATCATGATGCTTTCATGTCCGTATTTTGTTTTTATCGACACCTCTCTCTAAACATGTGGTCATGATTATTGATTTCGGCTTCCGCTTGAGGACAAGCAAGGTATAAGCATGGGTGAGTTGATGCGTCCATTTTGCATCATGTTGTCCTACTGTTTTGGATTGTTATTACACTTTATGGAGCAATTCTTATGCCTTTTCTCTCTTATTTTGTAAGTTTCACATGAAGAGGAAGATTGCCGGCAGCTGGAATTCTGGACCAGAAAGGGCTATAACAGATATATCTATTCTGCACAACTCCAAATGACCTAAAAATTACGGAGAATTGTTTTGGAATATATAAAAATATTGGCAGAAGAAATAATAGGAGGGGGGTGAGGGAGTCCTGGATTATGGGGTCCTCGGGGATCCGGCCTATCTGCCATGGGCCGGACTGATGGGCCGTGAAGATACAAGATAGAAGGCCTTCCTCCGTGTCCGGATGGGACTCTCCTTTGCATGGATGGCAAGCTTGGTGTCTGGATGTAAAGTTTCCTTTTTGTGTAAACCGGCTCTATACAAACCCTAGGCCCCTCCGGTGTCTATATAAACCAGAGGGTTTAGTCTGTAGAGGCTAAGACAAATCATACAGGCTAGACATCTAGGGTTTAGCTATTACGATCTCGAGGTAGATCAACTCTTGTAACCCCTATACTCATCAAAGTCAATCAAGCAAGAAGTAGGGTATTACCTCCATTAAGAGGGCCCGAACCTGGGTAAAACATTGTGTCCCCTGCCACCTGTTACCTTCGATCCTCAGACGCACAGTTCAGGACCCCCTACCCGAGATCGGACGATTTTGACACCGACATTGGTGCTTTCATTGAGAGTTCCACTGTGTTGTCGATAGAAGGTTCGATGGATCGATCGATCATCTACAATGATGTTGTTTCGAGGAAGACCTTCCTCCCCGACCAACTTTTCACATTCAGCGGCTTCGCACTGTGTGCCAACTCGATTGGCCACCTTGAGCAGACCGACAGCTACGCCCCTGGTTATCAGATCAACTTTGGAAACCTAAAGTACGTTGCCGATATTCGAGGAGACTTGATCTCCGAAGGGTTCGGGGCCCCGATCACCACTCTGGCCTTAGATCGGAGCAAACCATCAGGTCCAAAGATGGGAGTTTGGAGCCCACCGGACTCTTCGCTGCAAATCGCATTATCGAGGATCCGGAGGCGATTGTGTCCATGGCGAACTTGGAATCAGACCGGGTTCCCCTTATCATTGAAAGGCCAGACTCGCCCCCGGACTCCAGACCCGAACTCTCGAGGTCCACGTCAAGTGAGCATGGCCAAGAGGCTCCTGCCCCGCCTAGCTCCATGGACTCTCGCTTCCCCGTCCAAACCTCGCTTCTGAACGAGGCCCTGGACCTAATGTGATCTCTCACCATTGCAGAGAAATTACTTCCAAACTACGCTTTGTCCAGACTAGGGGCTGAGAGCGGGGAATTTTACGTCCCACCCACCATCCACTTCATAGCCGCTGTCAAACATTTAACCGACATGTTGGACTACGCCTCCGAAGACATCGACGACATGGACGACGATGCCGAAGATGATCAAGGCTAAGACCAGCCGTTTACCGGGCGTTGGACGGCCACCTCCACATATGACGTGTATATGGTGGACACACCCAAAGAGGATGATGACGACAGCATGAAGGATCCGGTTGAGGATAAGCTTGCTGAAGCACCTCCAAAGCGTCGATGCCAGCGGTGCCGCTCAAAATCGCGTTGTGGCAAAGATAGCAACACAGACACCAGAGACGATAACACTCCAGAGGAGGCCGAAGACCCCGTCGAGCCCACATCCGAGCAGGATGATGTGGAGGAGGGGCAGGTTAACACCGACGATCCGGTCGGGAATGAGGTCTCGGAGGATAGTAACTATCTACCACTCTCCGAGGACGATGTCCGCCTTGGCAACGAAGACTTCATCATGCCAAAGGAACCCCTCGAGCAGGAGCGCTTTAAGCGCCAACTAATCGCCACTGCAGGAAGCCTAAAAAAGCAGCATCAGCTGCTCCAAGCCGAACATGATACACTCAACGACAGATGGACTCAGGTCCTAGCCGCCGAAGAATATGGCCTTCAACGCCCAACAAAGAGTTATCCGAAGCGTCAACTATTACCACAATTTGACGACGAGGCCATTGAGCCCATATCGTCAAGACACGACCGTGCTGATGAACCAGATCGGCCACCATGCGGGCGAGATAAAGCGGAAACCTAAGCCGAACACCAGCCCGCACTGCCTCGCTGCAGAGGCAGAGAGACATCGGCTCTAGGATACACCTACGACCTATGGCAGGACCTGGAAAATAGAGCAGGCCAAGCTAGATCAATCTATGGATCAAGGGGGCGTGCCCCAACATGAGAAGACGACCATCAGGCCTGGCGTGGTAGGCACAACTTCACATGGGCTGAAAACCGCATATGGACATCATCCGAACTCCGTCGAGACGTCGCCAGATATAGAGGCACCGCACACCCCCTATGCTTTACCGATGAGGTAATGGAGCATCAGTTCCCAGAAGGGTTCAAACCCATAAACATCGAATCATACGACGGCACGACAGATCCCGCGGTATGGATCGAAGATTTCCTTCTCCATATCCACATGGCCTGCGGTGACGATCTCCATGACATCAAATACCTTCCCTTAAAACTGAAGGGGCCAGCAAGACACTGGCTAAATAGCCTCCCGGAGAACTCCATTGGTAGCTGGGAGGACCTGGAAGATGCCTTTAGAGACAACTTCCAAGGTACCTATGTTCGGCCTCCGGACGCCGATGACCTCAATCATATAGTCCAGCAACTCAGAGAGTCAGCCCGGAAACTCCGGACCAGGTTCTTAATTAAAAAGAACCAAATTGTCGACTGTCCGGACGCCGAAGCCCACGGCCTTTAAACACAACATTCGCGACGAGTGGCTCGCCCGACACCTCGGCCAAGAAAAATCGAAGTCCATGGCATCCCTCACCGCCCTTATGACCCGCTTTTGCGTAGGAGAAGATAGCTGGCTCGCTCGTAGAAGCAACATCGCCAGCAACCCTAGCACCTCCGAAGCCAGAGACGGTAACAACAGGCCATGACGCAACAAACACAAGCGTCAAATCAACAACGCAGATACCAAAGACACGGCAATCAACGCTTGATTCAGTGGTTCTAAACCCGGTCTGCAGAAGAAACCATTCAAAGGAAACAAAGATGGTCCATCTAGTCTGGACCGAATACTAGCGGCCCTGCCAGATTCATGGCACCCCTGACAAGCCTGCCAATCATACCAACAGAGATTTTTGGGTCTTCAAACAGGTTGATAAGCTAAACACCGGGCATAAGGGGAAAGGGCCGCCTAGCAAGGACGAAGATGAAGAGCCTCGCCCACCAAACACAAGGGGACAGAGGAAATTCCCCACAGAGGTCAAAACGGTGAATATGATATACGTCACTCACATCCCCAAGAGGGAGCGCAAGTGCGCATTAAGGGACGTCTATGCCATAGAGCCAGTCGCCCCAAAATTCAACCCCTGGTCAGCCTGTCCGATCACTTTTGATCGCAGAGACCATCCGACCAGTATCCGTCATGGAGGTTCAGCAACATTGGTCCTCGACCCAATTATCGATGGATTCCTTCTCACACGAGTCCTTATGGATGGCGGTAACAGTCTTAACCTGCTTTATCAGGACACTATCCGCAAAATGGGTATTGATCTGTCAAGAATCAAGCCCACCAAAACCACCTTCAAAGGAGTGATACCCGGCGTAGAGGCCTGCTGCACAGGGTCCATAACGCTGGAGGTAGTCTTCGGCTCACCGGATAATTTCCGAAGCGAAGACTTGATCTTCGACATCATCCCTTTCTGCAGTGGCTATCATGCACTGCTTGGACGAACCACGTTCACCCGCTTCAATGCGGTCCTGCACTATGCTTATCTAAAGTTCAAGATGCCTGGACCACACGACGTTATAACAGTCAATGGAAACATGGAGCGCTCCCTCCGTACCAAGGAGCACACCGCGACCCTCGCAGCGGAAGTACAGGGTGGCCTTATCAAGCCAAATACTACATCGGCAGTCAAGCCACCAGACACTGTTAAACGAGTCCGGTCTACCCTACAGAATGACAGTCTGGTTCGTCAAGAGCTAGATTAGCAATTCGTCCTCCGTCACCGCCCCAACTGGATTGCGGCATATGTACCGCGCGTACATAACTACGCACTAAAGATACCATGGGCAAGGATGGAGGCATACTAAAGTCCACAATACGGCTCGGTCCTATTTGGACATCCATATTCTTCCTTTATTTTTCCTATTTTTATTTTTTCAGGTTCTTCACAAACACACATCACTTTTTGATGGTACCAAGGGCCCTTTTCCAGGCCCCTTAAGTGTACTCGATTGTCCATCCTCTCGAAGGATCACACATCAAGGAGAAAAGCAGCACAGACGTGCGGCAGAGTATCCAAAGGATCTTCAAGATCACCTTTTTTAGGACCTGTATATAGATTTCCCTTGTTCTTGGCATGTAAAATAGCCTCGATGCCTATGACATCTTCTGTAAAAATACATTTTGACATAAGAATCAGATTATAATGGAAACAATTTTGCCTAACCCTACTCGGTACTGGCCTATTTCCTAATCTATATTCCCTCTCCATGTCAGATTGTCACATATACCTTGGCGCAATTTTCATCGCTAGGGGCTCTATCTGGCCACATATATTTTTCGAAAAACAAGAAGTCCGAACACTTCTATAGTACATTTCGACTGTTGGGGAACGTAGCAGAATTTTAAAATTTTCTACGCATCACCAAGATCAATCTATGGAGTCATCTAGAAACGAGGGAGAGGGGAGTGCATCTACATACCCTTGTAGATCGCGAGCGGAAGCGTTCAAGAGAACGGGGTTGATGGAGTCGTACACATCGTGATCCAAATCACCGATGACCGAGCGCCGAACGAACGGCACCTCCGCGTTCAACACATGTACGGTTGGGAGAGACGTCTCCTCCTTCTTGATCCAGCAAGGGAAGGAGAGGTTGATGGAGATCCAGCGGCACGATGGCGTGGTGGTGGAAGTAGCGGGATCCCGGCAGGGCTTCGCCAAGCGCAAGCGGGGAGGAGGAGGTGTCACGGGAGGGAGGGAGGCGCTAGGGACTTGGGTGCGGGTGCCCTCCCTCCCCTCCACTCTATATAGGGGGCCTGGGGGGGGGGGGCGCCGGCCCCTACAGATCCCATCTAATGGGAGGGGGCGGCGGCCTAGGGGTGGCTTGGCCCCCAAGGCAGGTGGAGGCGCCCCCACCCCCTTAGGGTTTCCAACCCTAGGCGCAAGGGAGACCCAAGGGGGGCGTACTAGCCCACCAGGGGCTGGTTCCCTTCCCACTTCAGCCCATGAGGCCCTCCGGGATAGGTGACCCCCGGGACCCTTCCGGTTGTCCCGGTACAATAGCGAGTGGGCCCAGAGATACCTCTCCGTCATGCGGAGTGACAAATCCCAGTCTTGATTCGTGCCAACCCAACAGACACTTTCGGAGATACCCATAGTGCACCTTTACAGTCACCCAGTTACGTTGTGATGTTTGGCACACCCAAAGCATTCCTACAGTATCCGGGAGTTACACAATCTCATGGTCTAAGGAAAGGATACTTGACATTAGAAAAGCTCTAGCAGACGAACTACACGATCTTGTGCTATGCTTAAGATTGGGTCTTGTCCATCACATCATTCTCCTAATGATGTGATCCCGTTATCAATGACATCCAATGTCCATAGTCAGGAAACCATGACTATCTGTTGATCAATGAGCTAGTCAACTAGAGGCTCGCTAGGGACATGTTGTGGTCTATGTATTCACACATGTATTGCGATTTCCGGATAGCACAATTATAGCATGAACAATAGACAATTATCATGAACAAGGAAATATAATAGTAACCATTTTATTATTGCCTCTAGGGCATATTTCCAACAGTCTCCCACTTGCACTAGAGTCAATAATCTAGTTACATTGTGATGAATCGTACACCCATAGAGTTCTGGTGTTGATCATGTTTTGCTCGAGGAAGAGGTTTAGTCAACGGATCTGCGACATTCAGGTCCGTGTGCACTTTACAAATATCTATGTCTCCATTCTGAACATTTTCACGAATGGAGTTGAAGCGACGCTTGATATGCCTGGTCTTCCTGTGAAACCTGGGCTCCTTGGCAAGGGCAATAGCTCCAGCGTTGTCAGAGAAGAGAGTCATCGGGCCCGACGCTTTGGGAGTAACTCCTAGGTCGGTAATGAACTCCTTCACCCAGATTGCTTCTTGTGCTGCCTCCGAGGCTGCCATGTACTCCGCTTCACATGTAGATCCCGCCACGACGCTTTGCTTGCAACTGCACCAGCTGACTGCCCCACCATTCAAAATATACACGTATCCGGTTTGTGACTTAGAGTCATCCAGATCTGTGTCGAAGCTAGTATCGACGTAACCCTTTACGACGAGCTCTTCCTCACCTCCATAGACGAGAAACATATCCTTAGTGCTTTTCAGGTACTTCAGGATATTCTTGACCGCTGTCCAGTGTTCCATGCCGGGATTACTTTGGTACCTTCCTTCCAAACTGACGGCAAGGTTTACATCAGGTCTGGTACACAACATGGCATAGATGATAGACCCTATGGCCGAGGCATAGGGGACGACAATCATCTTTTCTCTATCTTCTGTCGTGGTCGGGCATTGAGCCGTGCTCAATCTCATACCTTGCAATACAGGCAAAAACCCCTTCTTGGACTGATCCATATTGAACTTCTTCAATATCTTGTCAAGGTACGTACTTTGTGAAAGACCAATGAGGCGTCTTGATCTATCTCTATAGATCTTGATGCCTAATATATAAGCAGCTTCTCCAAGGTCCTTCATTGAAAAACACTTGTTCAAGTAGGCCTTTATGCTTTCCAAGAATTCTATATCATTTCCCATCAACAGTATGTCATCCACATACAATATGAGAAATGCTACAGAGCTCCCACTCACTTTCTTGTAAACACGGGCTTCTCCATAAGTCTCCGTAAACCCAAACGCTTTGATCATCTCATCAAAACGAATGTTCCAACTCCGAGATGCTTGCACCAGCCCATAGATTGAGCATTGGAGCTTGCACACCTTGTCAGCATTCTTAGGACCGACAAAACCTTCCGGCTGCATCATGTACAATTCTTCCTTAAGGAAACCATTAAGGAATGCCGTTTTGACGTCCATTTGCCATATCTCATAATCATATAATGCGGCAAATTCTAACATGATTCAGACGGACTTCAGCTTCGCTACGGGTGAGAAAGTCTCATCATAGTCAACCCCTTGAACTTGTCGATAACCCTTAGCGACAAGCCGAGCCTTATAGATGGTCACATTACCATCCGCGTCTGTCTTCTTCTTAAAGATCCATTTATTTTCTATGGCTCGCCGATCGTCGGGCAAGTCAGTCAAAGTCCATACTTCGTTTTCATACATGGATCCTATCTCGGATTTCATGGCTTCCAGCCATTTGTCGGAATCTGGGCCCGCCATCGCTTCTTCATAGTTTGAAGGTTCACCATTGTCTAACAACATGATTTCCAGGACAGGGTTGCCGTACCACTCTGGTGCGGAACGTGTCCTTGTGGACCTTCGAAGTTCAGTAGCAACTTGATCTGAAGTTTCATGATCATCATCATTAACTTCCTCCCTAGTCGGTGCAGGCACCTCAGGAACAATTTCTTGAGCTGCGTCACTCTCCGGTTCAAGAGGCAATACTTTATCAAGTTCTACTTTCCTCCCACTTACTTCTTTCGAGAGAAACTCTTTCTCTAGAAAGGATCCATTCTTGGCAACAAAGGTCTTGCCTTCGGATCTAAGATAGAAGGTATACCCAATAGTTTCTTTAGGGTATCCTATGAAGACACATTTTTCCAATTTGGGTTCGAGCTTTTCAGCTTGAAGTTTCTTGACATAAGCATTGCATCCCCAAACTTTCAGAAACGACAGCTTAGGTTTCTTGCCAAACCACAATTCATACGGTGTCGTCTCAACAGATTTCGATGGAGCTCTATTTAAAGTGAATGCGGCAGTCTCTGTAGCATAACCCCAAAATGATAGCGGTAGATCGGTAAGAGACATCATAGATCGTACCATATCCAATAGGGTGCGATTACGACGTTTAGACACACCATTTCACTATGGTGTTCCAGGCGGCGTGAGTTGTGAAACTATTCCACATTTCCTTAAGTGCGTGCCAAATTCGTGACTCAGATATTCTCCCCCACGATCTGATTGTAAGAACTTGATTTTTCTGTCACGTTGATTCTCAACCTCACTCTGAAATTCCTTGAACTTTTCAAAGGTCTCAGACTCGTGTTTCATTAAGTAGACATACCCATATCTACTTAAGTCATCAGTGAGGGTGAGGACATAACGATAGCCACCGCGAGCCTCAACGCTCATTGGACCGCACACATCAGTATGTATGATTTCCAATAAGTTGGTTGCTCGCTCCATTGTTCCGGAGAACGGAGTCTTGGTCATTTTACTCATGAGGCATGGTTCGCACGTGTCAAATAATTCATAATCAAGAGACTCCAAAAGTCCATCTGCATGGAGTTTCTTCATGCATTTGATACCAATGTGACCAAGGCGGCAGTGCCACAAGTATGTGGGACTATCATTATCAACCTTACATCTTTTGGCATTCACACTATGAATGTGTGTAACATCACGTTCGAGATTAAATAAGAATAAACCATTGACCAGTGGGGCATGACAATAAAACATGTCTCTCATATAAACAAAACAACCATTATTCTCAGATTTAAATGAGTAGCCATCTCGCATTAAACGAGATCCAGATACAATGTTCATGCTCAAAGATGGTACTAAATAACAATTATTGAGGTTTAAAACTAATCACATAGGTAAATGCATAGGCAGCATGCCGACGGTGATCACATCGACCTTGGAACCATTCCCGACGCGCATCGTCACCTCGTCCTTCGCCAGTCTCCGTTTATTCCGCAGTTCCTGTTTTGAGTTACAAATATGAGCAACTGCACCGGTATCAGATACCCAGGAGGTACTACGAGCGCTGGTAAGGTACACATCAATAAAATGTATGTCACATACACCTTTGGTATTGCCGGCCTTCTTTTCCGCTAAGTACTTGGGGCAGTTCCGCTTCCAATGACCGTTTCCCTTGCAATAAAAGCACTCAGTCTCAGGCTTGGGTCCATTCTTTGACTTCTTCCCGACAGCTTGCTTACCGGGCACGGCAACTCCCTTGCCGTCCTTCTTGAAGTTCTTTTTACCCTTGCCTTTCTTGAACTTAGTGGTTTTATTCACCATCAACACTTGATGTTCCTTTTTTATTTCCACCTCCGCTGATTTCAGCATTGAATATACCTCGAGAATGGTCTTTTCCATCCCCTGCATATTGAAGTTCATCACAAAGCTCTTGTAGCTAGGTGGGAGCAACTGAAGGATTCTGTCAACGACCGCATCATCCGGGAGATTAACTCCCAGCTGAGACAAGCGGTTATGCAGCCTAGACATTTTGAGTATGTGCTCGCTGACAGAACTGTTCTCCTCCATCTTACAACTGTAGAACTTGTCGGAGACTTCATATCTCTCGACCCAGGCGTGAGCTTGGAAAACCATTTTCAGCTCTTGGAACATCTCATATGCTCCGTGTTGCTCAAAACGCTTTTGGAGCCCCGGTTCTAAGCTGTAAAGCCTGCCGCACTGAACCAGGGAGTAATCATCACTACATGTCTGCCAAGCGTTCATAACGTCTTGTTCTGCAGGGAAAACAGGTGCTTCACCTAGCGGTGCATCAAGGACATATGCTTTCCTGGCAGCTATGAGGATAATCCTTAGGTTACGGACCCAGTCCGTGTAGTTGCTGCCATCGTCTTTCAGCTTGGTTTTCTCTAGGAACGCGTTGAAGTTGAGGGCAACATTAGCATGGGCCATTTGATCTACAAGTAATATTGCAAACATTTTAGACTATGTTCATGAAAATTAAGTTCATCTAATCAAATTATTAATGAACTCCACTCAGATAGACATCCCTCTAGTCATCTAAGTGATACATGATCCGAGTCAACTAGGCCATGTCCGATCATCACGTGAGACGGACTAGTCATCATCGGTGAACATTTTCATGTTGATCCTATCTTCTATACGACTCATGTTCGACCTTTCGGTCTTCCGTGTTCCGAGGCCATGTCTGTACATGCTAGGCTCGTCAAGTCAACCTAAGTGTATTGCGTGTGTAAATCTGGCTTACACCCGTTGTATGCGAATGTTATAACCTATCACACCCGATCATCACGTGGTGCTTCGGAACAACGGACCTTAGCAACGATGCATAGTTAGGGGGAGCGCTTTCTTGAAATTATTGCGAGGGATCATCTTATTTATGCTACCGTCGTTCTAAGCAAATAAGATGTAAAACATGATAAACATCACATGCAATCAAATAGTGACATGATATGGCCAATATCATTTTGCTCCTTTTGATCTCCATCTTCGGGGCACCATGATCATCGTCTTCACCGGCATGACACCATGATCTCCATCATCATGTTCTCCATCATCGTGTCTTCATGAAGTTGTCTCGTCAACTATTACTTCTACTACTACGCCTAACGATTAGCGATAAAGTAAAGTAATTACATGACGTTTATGTTGACACGCAGGTCATAAATAAATTAAGACAACTCCTATGGCTCCTACCGATTGTCATACTCATCGACATGCAAGTCGTGATTCCTATTACAAGAACATGATCAATCTCATACATCACATCCTTTTGGCCATATCACATCACACGACATATGCTGCAAAAACAAGTTAGACGTCCTCTAATTGTTGTTGCAAGTTTTACGTGGCTGCTATAGGTTTATAACAAGAACGCTTCTTACCTACGCCAAAACCACAACGTGATATGCCAATTTCTATTTACCCTTCATAAGGACCCTTTTCATCGAATCTGATCCGACTAAAGTGGGACAAACAGACACCCGCTAGCCACCTTATGCAACTAGTGCATGTCAGTCGATGGAACCAGTCTCACGTAAGCGTACGTGTAAGGTCGGTCCACGTTGCCGCCGAATCAAGATAAGACTAGTGACGGCAAGTAAATTGACAAAATCAACGCCCACAACAACTTGTGTTCTACTCGTGCATAGAAACTACACATAGACCTAGCTCATGATGCCACTGTTGGGGAACATAGCAGAATTTTAAAATTTTCTACGCATCACCAAGATCAATCTATGGAGTCATCTAGCAATGAGGGAGAGGGGAGTGCATCTACATACCCTTGTAGATCGCGAGCGGAAACGTTCAAGAGAACGGGGTTGATGGAGTCGTACTCGTCGTGATCCAAATCACCGATGACCGAGCGCCGAACGGACGGCACCCCCGCGTTCAACACACGTACGGTTGGGAGAGACGTCTCCTCCTTCTTGATCCAGCAAGGGAAGGAGAGGTTGATGGAGATCCAGTAGCGCGACAGCGTGGTGGTGGAAGTAGCGGGATCTCGGCAGGGCTTCGCCAAGCGCAAGCGGGGAGGAGGAGGTGTCACGGGAGGGAGGGAGGCGCTAGGGACTTGGGTGCGACTGCCTTCCCTCCCCTCCACTATATATAGGGGGCCTAGGGGGGGCACCGGCCCCTACAGATCCCATCTAATGGGAGGGGGCGGCGGCCTAGGGGTGGCTTGGCCCCCAAGGCAGGTGGAGGCAACCCCACCCCCTTAGGGTTTCCAACCCTAGGCGCAAGGGAGACCCAAGGGGGGCGTACTAGCCCACCAGGGGCTGGTTCCCTTCCCACTTCAGCCCATGAGGCCCTTCGGGATAGGTGGCCCCACCCGGTGGACCTCCGGGACCCTTCCGGTGGTCCCGGTACAATACCGGTGACCCCCGAAACTTTCCCGGTGGTCAAAACTGGACTTCCTATATATAAATCTTTACCTCCGGACCATTCCGGAACTCCTCGTGACGTCCGGGATCTCATACGGGACTCCGAACAATCTTCGGGTTACCGCATACTAATATCTCTACAACCCTAGCGTCACCGAACCTTAAGTGTGTAGACCCTACGGGTTCGGGAACCATGCAGACATGACCGAGACAACTCTCCGGCCAATAACCAACAGCGGGATCTGGATACCCATGTTGGCTCCCACATGTTCCACGATGATCTCATCGGATGAACCATGATGTCGAGGATTCAATCAATCCCATATTCAATTCCCTTTGTCAATCGGTACGTTACTTGCCCGAGATTCGGTCGTCGGTATCCCAATACCTTGTTCAATCTCGTTACCGGCAAGTCACTTTACTCATTCCGCAACACATCATCCCGTGACCAACCCTTAGTCACATTGAGCTCATTACGATGATGTCTTACCGAGTGGGCCCAGAGATACCTCTCCGTCATGCGGAGTGACAAATCCCAGTCTCGATTCGTGCCAACCCAACAAACACTTTCGGAGATACCCATAGTGCACCTTTACAATCACCCAGTTACGTTGTGACGTTTGGCACACCCAAAGCATTCCTACAGTATCCGGGAGTTACACAATCTCATGGTCTAAGGAAAGGATACTTGACATTAGAAAAGCTCTAGCAGACGAACTACACGATCTTGTGCTATGCTTAAGATTGGGTCTTGTCCATCACATCATTCTCCTAATGATGTGATCCCGTTATCAATGACATCCAATGTCCATAGTCAGGAAACCATGACTATTTGTTGATCAACGAGCTAGTCAACTAGAGGCTCACTAGGGACATGTTGTGGTCTATGTATTCACACATGTATTGCGATTTCCGGATAACACAATTATAGCATGAACAATAGACAATTATCATGAACAAGGAAATATAATAGTAACCATTTTATTGTTGCCTCTAGGGCATATTTCCAACAGTCTCCCACTTGCACTAGAGTCAATAATCTAGTTACATTTTGATGAATCGTACACCCATAGAGTTCTGGTGTTGATCATGTTTTGCTCGAGGAAGAGGTTTAGTCAACAGATCTGCGACATTCAGGTCCGTGTGCACTTTACAAATATATATGTCTCCATTTTGAACATTTTCACGAATGAAGTTGAAGCGACACTTGATATGCCTGGTCTTCCTGGGAAACCCGGGCTCCTTGGCAAGGGCAATAGCTCCAGCGTTGTCACAGAAGAGAGTCATCGGGCCCGACGCATTGGGAGTAACTCCTAGGTCGGTAATGAACTCCTTCACCCAGATTGCTTCTTGTGCTGCCTCCGAGGCTGCCATATACTCCGCTTCACATGTAGATCCTGCCACGACGCTTTGCTTGCAACTGCACCAGCTGACTACCCCACCATTCAAAATATACACGTATCCGGTTTGTGACTTAGAGTCATCCAGATCTGTGTCGAAGCTAGCATCGACGTAACCCTTTACGACGAGCTCTTCGTCACCTCCATAGACGAGAAACATATCCTTAGTACTTTTCAGGTACTTCAGGATATTCTTGACTGCTGTCTAGTGTTCCATGCCGGGATTACTTTGGTACCTTCCTACCAAACTCACGGCAAGGTTTACATCAGGTCTGGTACACAACATGGCATAGATGATAGACCCTATGTTCGAGGCATAGGGGACGACACTCATCTTTTCTCTATCTTCTATCGTGGTCGGGCATTGAGCCGTGCTCAATCTCATACCTTGCAATACAGGCAAGAAACCCTTCTTGGACTGATCCATATTGAACTTCTTCAATATCTTGTCAAGGTACGTAATTTGTGAAAGACCAATGAGGCGTCTTGATCTATCTCTATAGATCTCGATGCCTAATATATAAGCACTTCTCCAAGGTCCTTCATTGAAAAACACTTGTTCAAGTAGGCCTTTATGCTTTCCAAGAATTCTATATCATTTCCCATCAATAGTATGTCATCCACATACAATATGAGAAATGCTACAGAGCTCCCACTCACTTTCTTGTAAACACAGGCTTCTCCATAAGTCTCCGTAAACCCAAACGCTTTGATCATCTCATCAAAACGAATGTTCCAACTCCGAGATGCTTGCACCAGCCCATAGATTGAGTGTTGGAGCTTGCACACCTTGTCAGCATTCTTAGGATCGACAAAACCTTCCGGCTGCATCATGTACAATTCTTCCTTAAGGAAACCATTAAGGAATGCCGTTTTGACGTCCATTTGCCATATCTCATAATCATAGAATGCGGCAATTGCTAACATGATTCGGACGGACTTCAGCTTCGCTACGGGTGAGAAAGTCTCATCGTAGTCAACCCCTTGAACTTGTCGATAACCCTTAGCGACAAGCCGAGCCTTATAGATGGTCACATTACCATCCGCGTCTGTCTTCTTCTTAAAGATCCATTTATTTTCTATGGCTCACCGATCATCGGGCAAGTCAGTTAAAGTCCATACTTCGTTTTCATACATGGATCCTATCTCGGATTTCATGACTTCCAGCCATTTGTCGGAATCTGGGCCCGCCATCACTTCTTCATAGTTCGAAGGTTCACCATTGTCTAACAACATGATTTCCAGGACAGGGTTGCCGTACCACTCTGGTGCGGAACGCGTCCTTGTGGACCTTCGAAGTTCAGTAGCAACTTGATCTGAAGTTTCATGATCATCATCATTAACTTCCTCCCTAGTCGGTGCAGGCACCTCAGGAACAATTTCTTGAGCTGCGCCACTCTCCGATTCAAGAAGCAATACTTTATCAAGTTCTACTTTCCTCCCACTTACTTCTTTCGAGAGAAACTCTTTCTCTAGAAAGGATCCATTCTTGGCAACAAAGGTCTTGCCTTCGGATCTAAGATAGAAGGTATACCCAATAGTTTCTTTAGGGTATCCTATGAAGACACATTTTTCCAATTTGGGTTCGAGCTTTTCAGCTTGAAGTTTCTTGACATAAGCATCGCATCCCCAAACTTTCAGAAACGACAGCTTAGGTTTCTTGCCAAACCACAATTCATACGGTGTCGTCTCAACGGATTTCGATGGAGCTCTATTTAAAGTGAATGCGGCAGTCTCTGTAGCATAACCCCAAAATGATAGCGGTAGATCGGTAAGAGACATCATAGATCGTACTTTATCCAATAGGGTGCGATTACGACGTTTAGACACACCATTTCACTATGGTGTTCCAAGCGGCATGAGTTGTGAAACTATTCCACATTTCCTTAAGTGCGTGCCAAATTCATGACTCAAATATTCTCCCCCACGATCTGATTGTAAGAACTTGATTTTTCTGTCATGTTGATTCGCAACCTCACTGTGAAATTCCTTGAACTTTTCAAAGGTCTCAGACTTGTGTTTCATTAAGTAGACATACCCATATCTACTTAAGTCATCAATGAGGGTGATGACATAATGATAGCCACCGCGAGCCTCAACGCTCATTGGACCGCACACATCAGTATGTATGATTTCCAATAAGTTGGTTGCTTGCTCCATTGTTCCGGAGAACGGAGTCTTGGTCATTTTACTCATGAGGCATGGTTCGCACGTGTCAAATGATTCATAATCAAGAGACTCCAAAAGTCCATCTGCATGGAGTTTCTTCATGCATTTGATACCAATGTGACCAAGGCGGCAGTGCCACAAGTATGTGGGACTATCATTATCAACCTTACATCTTTTGGCATTCACACTATGAATGTGTGTAACATCACGTTCGAGATTAAATAAGAATAAACCATTGACCAACGGGGCATGACCATAAAACATGTCTCTCATATAAACAAAACAACCATTATTCTCAGATTTAAATGAGTAGCCATCTCACATTAAACGAGATCCAGATACAATGTTCATGCTCAAAGCTGGTACTAAATAACAATTATTGAGGTTTAAAACTAATCCCATAGGTAAATGCATAGGTAGCGTGCCGACGGCGATCACATCGACCTTGGAACCATTCCCGACGCGCATTGTCACCTCATCCTTCGCCAGTCTCCGTTTATTCCGCAGTTCCTGTTTTGAGTTACAAATATGAGCAACAACACCGGTATCAAATACCCAGGAGGTACTACGAGCGCTGGTAAGGTACACATCAATAAAATGTATATCACATATACCTTTGGTATTGCCGGCCTTCTTTTCCGCTAAGTACTTGGGGCAGTTCCGCTTCCAATGACCGTTTCCCTTGCAATAAAAGCACTCAGTCTCAGGCTTGGGTCCATTCTTTGACTTCTTCCCGACAGCTTGCTTACCGGGCACGGCAACTCCCTTGCCGTCCTTCTTGAAGTTCTTTTTACCCTTGCGTTTCTTGAACTTAGTGGTTTTATTCACCATCAACACTTGATGTTCCTTTTTTATTTCCACCTCCGCTGATTTCAGCATTGAATATACCTCGAGAATGGTCTTTTCCATCCCCTGCATATTGAAGTTCATCACAAAGCTCTTGTAGCTAGGTGGGAGCGACTGAAGGATTCTGTCAACGACCGCATCATCCGGGAGATTAACTCCCAGCTGAGACAAGCGGTTATGCAGCCCAGACATTTTGAGTATGTGCTCGCTGACAGAACTGTTCTCCTCCATCTTACAACTGTAGAACTTGTCGGAGACTTCATATCTCTCGACCTGGGCGTGAGCTTGGCAAACCATTTTCAGCTCTTGGAACATCTCATATGCTCTGTGTTGCTCAAAACGCTTTTGGAGCCTCGGTTCTAAGCTGTAAAGCCTGCCGCACTGAACCAGGGAGTAATCATCACTACGTGTCTGCCAAGTGTTCATAACGTCTTGTTCTGCAGGAAAACAGGTGCTTCACCTAGCGGTGCATCAAGGACATATGCTTTCCTGACAGCTATGAGGATAATCCTTAGGTTACGGACCCAGTCTGTGTAGTTGCTGCCATCATCTTTCAGCTTGGTTTTCTCTAGGAATGCGTTGAAGTTGAGGGCAACATTAGCGTGGGCCATTTGATCTACAAGACATATTGCAAACATTTTAGACTATGTTCATGAAAATTAAGTTCATCTAATCAAATTATTAATGAACTCCCACTCAGATAGACATCCCTCTAGTCATCTAAGTGATACATGATCCGAGTCAACTAGGCCGTGTCCGATCATCACGTGAGACGGACTAGTCATCATCGGTGAACATTTTCATGTTGATCCTATCTTCTATACGACTCATGTTCGACCTTTCGGTCTTCCGTGTTCCGAGGCCATGTCTGTACATGCTAGGCTCGTCAAGTCAACCTAAGTGTATTGCGTGTGTAAATCTGGCTTACACCCATTGTATGCGAATGTTATAACCTATCACACCCGATCATCACGTGGTGCTTCGGAACAGCGGACCTTAGCAACGGTGCACAGTTAGGGGGAACACTTTCTTGAAATTATTGTGAGGGATCATCTTATTTATGCTACCGTCGTTCTAAGCAAATAAGATGTAAAACATGATAAACATCACATGCAATCAAATAGTGACATGATATGGCCAATATCATTTTGCTCCTTTTGATCTCCATCTTCGGGACGCCATGATCATCGTCGTCACCGGCATGACACCATGATCTCCATCATCATGTTCTCCATCATCGTGTCTTCATGAAGTTGTCTCGTCAACTATTACTTCTACTACTATGGCTAACGATTAGCGATAAAGTAAAGTAATTACATGACGTTTATGTTGACATGCAGGTCATAAATAAATTAAGACAACTGCTATGGCTCCTACCGGTTGTCATACTCATCGACATGCAAGTCGTGATTCCTATTACAAGAACATGATCAATCTCATACATCACATCCTTTTGGCCATATCACATCACACGGCATATGCTGCAAAAACAAGTTAGACGTCCTCTAATTGTTGTTGCAAGTTTTACGTGGCTGCTATAGGTTTCTAACAAGAACGTTTCTTACCTACGCCAAAACCACAACGTGATATGCAAATTTCTATTTACCCTTCATAAGGACCCTTTTCATCGAATCCGATCCGACTAAAGTGGGACAGACAGACACCCGCTAGCCACCTTATGCATTTAGTGCATGTCAGTCGGTGGAACCAGTCTCACGTAAGCGTACGTGTAAGGTCGGTCCAGGCCGCTTCATCCCACGATGCCGCCGAATCAAGATAAGACTAGTGACGGCAAGTAAATTGACAAAATGAATGCCCACAACAACTTGTGTTCTACTCGTGCATAGAAACTACGCATAGACCTAGCTCATGATGCCACTGTTGGGGAACGTAGCAGAATTTTAAAATTTTCTACGCATCACCAAGATCAATCTATGGAGTCATCTAGAAACGAGGGAGAGGGGAGTGCATCTACATATCCTTGTAGATCGCGAGCGGAAGCGTTCAAGAGAACGGGGTTGATGGAGTCGTACTCGTCGTGATCCAAATCACCGATGACCGAGCGCCGAACGGACGGCACCCCCGCGTTCAACACATGTACGGTTGGGAGAGACGTCTCCTCCTTCTTGATCCAGCAAGGGAAGGAGAGGTTGATGGAGATCCAGCGGCACGATGGCCTGGTGGTGGAAGTAGCGGGATCCCGACAGGGCTTCGCCAAGCGCAAGCGGGGAGGAGGAGGTGTCACGGGAGGGAGGGAGGCGCCAGGGACTTGGGTGCGACTGCCTTCCCTCCCCTCCACTATATATAGGGGGCCTAGAGGGGGGAGCCGGCCCCTACAGATCCCATCTAATGGGAGGGGGCGGCGGCCTAGGGGTGGCTTGGCCCCCAAGGCAGGTGGAGGCGCCCCACCCCCTTAGGGTTTCCAACCCTAGGCGCAAGGGAGGCCCAAGGGGGGTGTACCAGCCCACCAGGGGTTGGTTCCCTTCCCACTTAAGCCCATGAGGCCCTCCGGGATAGGTGGCCCCACCCGGTGGTCCCCCGGGACCCTTCTGGTGGTCCCGGTACAATACCGGTGACCCCCGAAACTTTCCCGGTGGCCAAGACTGGACTTCCTATATATAAATCTTTACCTCCGGACCATTCCGGAACTCCTCGTGATGTCCGGGATCTCATCCGGGACTCCAAACAACCTTCAGGTTACCGCATACTAATATCTCTACAACCCTAGCGTCACCGAACCTTAAGTGTGTAGACCCTACGGGTTCGGGAACCATGCAGACATGATCGAGACAACTCTTTGGCCAATAACCAACAACGGGATCTGGATACCCATGTTGGATCCCACATGTTCCATGATAATCTCATCGGATGAACCACGATGTCGAGGATTCAATCAATCCCGTATTCAATTCCCTTTGTCAATCGGTACGTTACTTGCCCGAGATTCGATCATCGGTATCCCAATACCTTGTTCAATCTCGTTACCGGCAAGTCACTTTAATCATTCCGCAACACATCATGCCGGGACCAACCCTTAGTCACATTGAGCTCATTACGATGATGTCTTACCGAGTGGGCCCAGAGATACCTCTCCGTCATGTGGAGTGACAAATCCTAGTCTCGATTCGTGCCAACCCAACAGACACTTTCGGAGATACCCGTTGTGCACCTTTATAGTCACCCAGTTATTGTGACGTTTGGCACACCCAAAGCATTCCTACAGTATCCGGGAGTTACACAATCTCATGGTCTAAGGAAAGGATACTTGACATTAGAAAAGCTCTAGCAGACGAACTACACGATCTTGTGCTATGCTTAAGATTGGGTCTTGTCCATCACATCATTCTCCTAATGATGTGATCCCGTTATCAATGACATCCAATGTCCATAGTCAGGAAACCATGACTATCTGTTGATCAATGAGCTAGTCAACTAGAGGCTCACTAGGGACATGTTGTGGTCTATGTATTCACACATGTATTACGATTTCTGGATAACACAATTATAGCATGAACAATAGACAATTATCATGAACAAGGAAATATAATAATAACCGTTTTATTATTGCCTCTAGGGCATATTTCCAACATCGGCGTCCTGAATATGGCGTTATATGCACCGGCTCTGAATCATGTCTTTTGTCAATAGTTGGGTTGCCCGGCTCCTGTGGTTACCACCTTACGTTTCACTTGTTCGGCTAAGGTAGTAAAGGGAGAACTACTGTGATTGTGTTTCTGGTACGCTCGGTTAAACACCTCAATAGAGAAAGCCCAAAACTGACTGTCATGGTACGGCGAGAGCTGGTCAGCTATTCGATGACTAAGTACAAATCTCTTGTGATTTCTTTTCGTATTATAGAAAGGGCGGGCTTCCACTCGGTCAGGTGTCTAAAGCACCTAAGTTCGGATAACTGAACAACACTAGGGGCTACGCCTATAATATCATTGTCAAACTCCTATGGCTAAGTGAGAGTGATAAAGCCGCATAGTCTGATTACCTGGTTCGCCGCACTGACACCTCATTCAAGGACCAAGACGTTGGGTTAAGTGTGCTCATGTGCTATTTCGAACACCCCCATAGTATCTACGTGGGGGTTGATGCCGACGACTGGCAAACTTTCAGATACAGCAAACAGCCGCATAGGAGGAAAATAATCTGAGATAAAAACAAGCAAACATATTATACAAAAGTCTTGTTTCATAATTCAAAGTTCGGGCAGCCCGGATACATTCATTCAAAAATAATATCCTTCGAACACTGGCCCTCTACAATGCGGGATCCTTCCAGGACTTCATCAAAATACCGCTCTGGCGTGTGGTGCTCCTTACCTGCGGGTGGTCCCTCGTTTTCAAGGTTGGTGGCATTCATCTTCGCCCACTTCACCTTGACACATGAAGGCCATCTAGGCACCTTCGATACAGACCGACCAATTTATGGCATCAAGCCGGGGGCAGGCATTGACTAGCCGCTTCACGAGTCCGAAGTAGCTGTTGGGTATGGGCTCGGCTAGCCAAAGACGGACTATAACATCCTTCATGGCCAATCCGGCCACCCTATGCAGTTCGGTCAACTGCTTTAGCTGATCGCTGAGGGGCACTGGATGCTCTAGCGCAAGGTACTGTGACCAGAATAGCTTCTCCGTTGAGCTCCCCTCTTTGGCTCGGAAGAACTCCGCAACATCAGCAACACTCCATGGCAGATCCGCAAACACTCCTGGAGAACTCCAAACCCGGGTCAGTAAGATGTATCTTCTCCTTACAAATTTGCTCTGCATATTAAAGGCCTTACCCGCTGCTATCTGCCTTACCTCTTGGATCTCTTGGCAGTCGCCTTGGGTTTCAACCCGGGCCTCCTTCGCGCTTTGGAGGGCCTTGGCAAGTTCGGAGTCTCGATCCAAAACCTTGCGCTCCAAGGAGTCACATTTGCTTATGGAATCCTTGAGCTCTTGTTGGACTTCATCCAACCTCGCTTCATGTTTTTGGCAGGCGGCTCGTTCCTCCTCCACCTCCTTTTTGGCTTCGGCTAGTGCGCTCTTGAGGGATTCAACCTCAGCTGCATTCACTACGAGTATAACCATAAAACTCAGCAGGATAACCAATCAGAGCTCATATCATTTCGAGTATGTATAGGTACCGCATACCTTGCTCTTCCTTAAACCGCCACTACAAAAAAAGACACATCCGTGACATTTTGGGCCGAACAATTTTTTTTCTTATCATACTTATGACACTTCTATGACGATAATTGTGACAAAACCCGATATCATCATAGATGTGGTGGGGTCCTACTTCTATGACAAAAAATCATGATAGAAATGGGCTTTTCGTCTTGGGCGGGCCGGAGACGCAGCTGCATGACATTCTTTGGGCCGTCCATGACGAAAAAAACCGTGGTAGAAGCGAGGGCGCAGAAAATATCGGAGAGTTCCCGGTTACGATGGGTGGTTGGGGGCCGAGCGATGCGCGTTTCTCTCATACATGTACACGTGTGGGTGCAAGGTGTTGGGCTCTAATTGAACCCGAGCAAGGCGTTGGGCTCTAACTGAACCCGAGCGATTGCACTGCAGGCTACGCGTTACTGAACCCGAGCGATCGATCGATCCCTTGCTGTTAAATGAACCCGAGTGATTCCTTCGCTACTGCGGCTAACTGAAGCCGATCGATGCTGCCTCTGGATGAACAGTGAGCGTTGTTGGGGGGTATTGATGAATAGTTCCTGATGGAGGTTGGATGAACAGGAACCCGTGGTAGTAGAGGCCGTTGCCGTTGGATGAACAGTACCTCGATCGATCGAGCCGGTGGATGAACAGGACCCTGTGGAGGGCTGGTTGAACAGTAGCCGGTGGAGGGCTAGTTGAACAGTAGCCGGTGGAGGGCTGGATGAATAGTAGCCCGTGGAGGGGTGGTTGAACAGTACCCCATGGAGAGGGCTGGTTGAACAGTAGCCGATGGAGAGGGCTGGTTGAACAGTAGCCGATGAAGGAGCGTGCGGTGGAGGCTGGATGAACAGGAGCCCGTGGATGAACAGTCATAGGTGGAGGCTGGAGGAGGTCGACGGTGGATGAACAGTAGCCCATGGAGGTCGGAGGAGGTCGATAGTGGAGATGAACAGGACCCCCGTTTCGACCGTAGCGCTCCAACACAAGTTCGTTTCCTCCGTTTTGCGGTACGCCACACCCCTCCCGATCAACAGGACCCCGTTTCCACCGTAGGAGGTCCGTTTCCTTCATTTTGCGGTACGCCAGACCCCTCCCGATGAACAGGATCCCGTTTCCACCGTGGCCGGTCGAACACAAGGCCGTTTCCTCCGTTCTGCGGTACGTCAGGCCTTGTTTCCATCGGCTGTTCCGTCCAAGCCGGTTGGCTCCCGATGAATAGCACGCGTTCCGTTGCCTCCCGATGAACACGACGCATTCCGTTGCCTCCCCATGAACACGACGACGATGCAGTTTCTCCGTTCGAACCCAGCCACAGTGATGTACACGAGCCCTGGCCATACGTATGCGCGAGTAGGCGTTCGAGACCCCGCCCGTATGTAAGTACGTGGCTATATTTTCTTTCTTGCACCCTGGCCGCTGTACGTACATGTACATGCTACGTGCGCGCCTCTACTACTACACATGTGCGCCTCTACTACCACACGTGCGCGCCTCTACATCGACTAGTATGTACGTACACGTCCGCGACCAGAATGACAACGCTACGTATGCTTCGACCAGGTGGGTCCTGACTGTCAGGCACTTCCTTGCGTGCGAAGATGTAGCTGGTGGGTCCCAGCAGTCAGGGGGGCGAATCATTCTTTTTGCCCATAATATGGACGCACTTCCTTGCGTGCGAAGATGTAGCTGGTGGGTCCTAGCAGTCAAGGGGAGAAAACATTATTTTTAGGGTAAAAAGGATGCAGTTGCATGCATGCGTCCATGGGCGTGGTGTGTCCCCACTGTCAGCCTCTCATGTACAGTCATCTTCCGATGACTCTCGGTTGTTGACCATGTTGACCACACCATGCCGAGCGCACCAAGGCCGGTGGACGATGGCGAGGCCCAAGACTGGAACGACCCGGAGATGGGGAAGATGCGACAGTGGAGTCACAGATGGAGAGGAGTGGGAAACTTGACTGGTTTGGGTGCGCGGGAGCACTGCCGCCCACGGGAGACAGGAGCAAGAATAGAGGTTGAAGAAGGAGCATGGTTGTTGGATTAACATCCAATGGTCCAGCTGCTAGAATCATTTGTTGATTAAGTTGACAAAGCCCCGCTTACATGTCTGCTTAATAGGCCCACAAGTTAGCCACCAAATCTGCCGGGTCCTAGCTGCCATCGGGAGGAATGGTTTTTTCGCATAACAAGGAGGCACTTCCTTCTGTGCGAAGATACAGCCGGTGGGTCCTAGCTATCAGGGGGAGGAAACAGCTTAACAAGGAGGAACTTTCCTTGCGTGCGACCATGGGCCTCATGGGTCCCAGCTGTCAGGCTCTCCAAGTACAGTCCTCTTCCGATGACTCTCATTTGTTGACCATGCCGCACCGTACGCAGCGAGGCGATGGACGACGGTGAGGCCCTAGACTGGAACGACCCGGAGATGGGGAAGACGCGGCAGTGGAGTCGCAGATGGAGAGGAGTGGGAAACTTGACTGGTTCGGGTGTGGGGTGGGCCTACACTTGGCAGAGAATAACAGTAGGTGCGGAGTGGAGGGATGGCCTGGCCGTCGCCGGGGTAGCGTTTCTCTGAGGCGCACAAAACAACACCGCTAGACGCCGGAGGCTGGAGCAGGCGGTCCCGGCAGTGCTGGGGGAAGAAGATGAGATATTGAAGAAGAATGCCGGCCATTGGATGTAAATCCAATGTCTTGTTAGGCTTCGACCTACTGGCCCACATGTCAGCTAGTCCATTTGTTTTTAGTCCATTTGGTGGGCCGGGTGAAACAATGATGTAGCATCTGTACAACCCGTTTATATATATGGTAGACTTTAAAGCCCATTTTTAGTTTTCTTGAAATCCGTGGACTTGCTGGGCTGGGTGAAGATATCATATTGGACTGGACGGAGAAATGTTATAAAAACATAAACACATGATTGCACGTCTATTACTGCATTGGTCAGTAAAATCTTTGCAAGCTTATGTAAGCAATCACTAGGAGTTAACTTGCCAAGTTATATATAGACAATTATTATTATAATTTTGTAAGAACTTTCAACTTACGAAATACAATATCATTTTAATTTGACGAGTTAATAGGACGTGGGGTATTATTATTATTTAGGCTAGACGTGGGACAGTTGAGTTGGTTCTAGGGAAAAGTACTGGGAGAAAACTCAGTTTACATCGAAAAATAAAGTGGGAGAAAATTGAGATATAGGATTAATGAAAAACAAAAAATAAAGGAAGTGGGAAGGTCTATAAAATGGTTGGACGAATGACAGGTTTAACGGAACCTTCTGTTGTTTCTATTATAATATATGTAATAAAATAAGATATAAATATAGGTTCAACTTTGCATTCTTGTAGAAAACATAGGTTCAGTTTTGCATTCTTATAGAAAAATAGAACTGAGCTGTGCGTTGTCTTGAAAAAACAAACATAACTTGGGCTGCTGATGTTATAGACAAGCTAGGTTGGGAGGCCCAGAGGCCGCTTGATACCTGCTGGATCCAAAAAATGTTGAAAGATGTCGTGGGCTGCCCATGTTAAGCAACAAAACCTAGGCCATGGACCTGGTGGGCCCGGGACTGTCAGCCTCTCGACGAACAGTTGTCTCCCAATTCCTCTTGTTTTGCTGACCATGTTGGGAACAACAGACGGCGGCGCCGTGGCGAGAGCACCAAGGCGGACAACGATGTCGAGACCTCGGACCGAACGAACCGGAGCAGGGGAAGACGCATGCGGAGGGGAGTACGAGGGTTGACTTGTTCGGGTGCAGGGTGGGCCGGTGGAGCCGCCGCCGCCGGACAATGTGTGGGAGTAGAGGGATGGCCAGCCGCTGTATAGGAAGATGACGAAAGATTGAACAAAATAAAGAACTACAAATGGATAGGTGGTTGGTCCCATATGTTGGTGTAGGAGACCTGCTGGGTCCACCTGAGAAGGGGAATATGTTGGCATGAAGGAGATTCAAAGCACGATAGCCGAGTGAACTAGTTTTTTAAACGGACAAGTGAACTAGTTACATACACAAGAAAATATTCACTAAAAAAGCACACATGTTAATGCGTTCTTAAAAGAAATATTTCAGACAAAACAGATAATTACGACACATAGGCTAATGCATGAAACACTCATATGATAAAGGTGCCTACAAACAGATAAAGTACAACACCTAGACCTTCCTGGCACGCTTGATCATGACGATGCGGCTGTCGTGTACTCATCGGTTATGGGAAGCAGACACGCCCTCATGTCCAAGATCCGCCTGTACATGTCGTAGCATGTGTATGCGTCCTTGGCCGCGTAGGTTATGTGGGCTAGATTCAGAGGTACCTCCCACATGTTCAGGTCCTTGGTATCATTGTCTTCTTTCATGTTGGCGTATCAGGGGTCGATGATGGTCCCGGCGAGGTCAACCATGGAGTCCTTCTTCTGCCCATTGCCGATGATCTTGTATTGCTTCTGGATTTCGACAAGCTTGTTGCACCAGATTCCTGAATCGTCGCGTTCTTCCTTCTCTCCACCGTAGCAAGGGTGCAGTCGGCGCTGTCGATGAAACATGCGAATGCTCCAGAACCTATGATGGCCCTACACCAGTGGTAGATGCTACCTCTTGAGCATTGCGTTGGTTTTCCCTTGAAGAGGAAAGGGTGATGCAGTAAATCAGCGTAAGTAGCTCCCTCAGTTTTTGAGAACCAAGGTATCAATCCAGTAGGAGATCACGCACAAGTCCCACGCACCTACACAAACAAATAAGAACCTCGCAACCAACGCGATAAAGGGGTTGTCAAGCCCTTCTCGATCACTTACAAGAGTGAGATCTGATAGATATGATAAGATACTATTTTTGGTATTTTTATGATAAAGCAAAATAAAGAAGCAAAGTAAAATAAACGACAAAGGAAATAACTAAGTATTGGAAGATTAATATGATGGAAGATAGATCCGGGGGCCATAGGTTTCACTAGTGGCTTCTCTCAAGAGCATAAGTATTACGGTGGGTAAACGAATTACTGTCGAGCAATTGATAGAATTAACCATAGTTATGAGAATATCTAGGTATGATCATGTATATAGGCATCACGTCCGAGACAAGTAGACCCACTCCTGCCTGCATCTACTACTATTACTCCACACATTGACCGCTATCCAACATGCATCTAGAGTATTAAGTTCAAGAGAACAGAGTAATGCTTTAAGGAAGATGACATGATGTAGAAGGATAAACTCATGCAATATGATATAAACCCCATATTTTTATCCTCGATGGCAACAATACAATACGTATCAGTTCCCTTTCTGTCACTGGGATCGAACACCGCAAGATTGAACCCAAAGCTAAGTACTTCTCCCATTGCAAGAAAGATCATTCTAGTAGGCCAAACCAAACCGATAATTCAAAGAGACTTGCAAAGATAAACCAATCATACATAAAAGAATTCAGAGGAGAATCAAATATCGGTCATAGATAATCTGGATCATAAACCCACAATTCATCGGATCTCGACAAACACACGGCAAAAGAAGAAGATTACATCGAATAGATCTCCAAGAAAATCGAGGAGAACTTTGTATTGAGATCCAAAGAGAGAGAAGAAGCCATCTAGCTAATAACTATGGACCCGTAGGTCTGAAGTAAACTACTCACACATCACCGGAGAGGCCATGGAGTTGATGTAGAGGCCCTCCGTGATCAATGCCCCCTCCGGCGGAGCTCCGGAAAAGGCCCTGAGATGGGATCTCTCGAGTACAGAAGGTAGCGGCGGTGGAATTAGGTTTTCGTGGTGCTCCTGGATGTTTGGGGGGTACGTGGATATATATAGGATGAAGAAGTACGTCGGTGGAGCAACGGAGGGCCCATGAGGGTGGAGGGCGTGCCCCCCTGCCTCGTGCCTTCCTCCCTTGTTTCTTGACGGCCACTCCAAGTCTCCTGGATCAAGTTTGTTGACAAAATCACGTTCTCGAAGGTTTCATTCCGTTTGGACTCCGTTTGATACTCCTTTTCTTCGAAACCCTAAAATAGGCAAAAAACAACAATTTGGGCTGGGCCTCCAGTTAGTAGGTTAGTCCCAAAAATGATATAAAAGTGTAAAATAAAGCCCATTAACATCCAAAATAGATAATATAATAGCATAGATAATATAATAGTTGGAGATATATCAAGAATCCCCAAGCTTAAATTCCTGCTCGTCCTCGAGTAGGTAAATGATAAAAAAGAATATTTTTTGATGTGGAATGGTTTCTAACATATTTCTTAATGTAATTTTTCTTTATTGTGGCATGAATGTTCAGATCCATAAAATTCAAGATAGAAGTTTAATATTGACATGAAAATAATAATACTCCAAGCATACTAACTAAGAAATTATGTCTTCTCAAAATAACATGGCCAAAGAAAGTTATCCCTACAAAATCATATAGTCTGGGTATGCTCTATCTTCACAACACAAAATATTTAAATCATGCACAACCCCAATGACAAGCCAAGCAATTGTTTCATACTTTTGATGTTCTCAAACTTTTTCAATCTTCACGCAATATATGAGCGTGAGCCATGGATATAGCACTATGGTGGAATAGAGTGGTGGTTGTGGAGAAGACAAAAAAGGAGAAGATAGTCTCACATCGACTAGGCGTATCAACGGGCTATGGAGATGCCCATTAATAGATATCAATGTGAGTGAGTAGGGATTTCCATGCAACAGATGCACTAGAGCTATAAGTATATGAAAGCTTAACAAGAGAAACTAAGTGGGTGTGCATCCAACTTGCTTGCTCTCGAAGACCTAGGTCATTTTGAGGAAGCCCATCATTGGAATATACAAGCCAAGTTCTATAATGAAAAATTCCCACTAGTATATGAAAGTGATATCATAGGAGACTCTTTATATGAAGAACATGGTGCTATTTTGAAGCACAAGTGTGGAAAAAGGATAGTAACATTGTCCCTTCTCTCTTTTTCTCTCATTTTTTGGGCCTTCTTTCTTTTTTTCTTCAGCCTCTTTTTATTTTTTTTTTAATTTTTCGTCCGGAGTCTCATCCCGACTTGTGGGGGAATCATAGTCTCCATCATCCTTTCTTCACTTGGGACAATGCTCTAATAATGATGATCATCACACTTTATTTACTTACAACTCAAGAATTACAACTCAATACTTAGAACAAAATATGACTCTATGTGAATGCCTCCGACGGTGTACCGGGATGTGCAATGATGCATGAGTGACATGTATGAAGAATTATGAATGATGGATTTGCCACAAATACGATGTCAACTACATGATCATGCAGGCAATATGACAATGATGAAGCGTGTCATAATAACAGAACAATGGAAAGTTGCATGGTAATATATCTCGGAATGGCTATGGAAATGCCATAATAGGTAGGTATGGTGGCTGTTTTGAGGAAGGTATATGGTGGGTTTATGGTACCGGCGAAAGTTGCGCGATACTAGAGAGGCTAGCAATGGTGGAAGGGTGAGATTGCATATAATCCATCGACTCAACACTAGTCATAAATAACTCACATACTTATTGCAAAAATCTACAAGTTATCAAAACAAAGTATTACGCGCATGCTCCTAGGGGGATATATTGGTAGGAAAAGACCATCGCTCGTCCCCGACCGCCACTCATAAGGAAGACAATCAATAAATAAATCATGCTCCGACTACATCACATAACGGTTCACCATACATGCATGCTACGAGAATCACAAACTTCAACACAAGTATTTCTCAAATTCACAACTACTCAACTAGCATGACTCTAATATCACTATCTCCATATCTCAAAACAATTATCAAATATCAAACTTCTCATAGTATTCAATTCATTTATATGAAAGTTTTTATTATTGCCATGTTGTTCTAAAGGACTCTCAAAATAATATAAGTGAAGCATGAGAGAATAATTGTTTCTATAAAACAAATCCACCACCGTGCTCTAAAATATATAAGTGAAGCACTAGAGCAAAAACTATATAGCTCCAAAGATATAAGTGAAGCACATAGAGTATTCTAATAAATTTCAAATCATGTGAGTCTCTCTCAAAAGGTGTGTACAGCAAGGATGATTGTGGTAAACTAAAAAGCAAAGACTCAAATCGTACAAGATGCTCCAAGAAAAACACATATCATGTGGTGAATAAAAATATAGCTCCAAGTAAAGTTACCGATAGACGAAGACGAAAGAGGGGTTGCCTTCCGGGGCATCCCCAAGCTTAGGATTTTTGGTGTGCTTGAATTTTACCTTGGGGTTCCATGGGCATCCCCAAGATTAGGCTCTTGCCACTCTTTGTTCCATAATCCATCAAATCTTTACCCAAAACTTGAAAACTTCACAACACAAAACTCAAAACAGAAAATCTCATGAGCTCCGTTAGCGAAAGAAAACAAAACACCACTTCAAGGTACTGTAATAAACTCATTCTTTATTTATATTGGTGTTAAACCTACTGTATTCCAACTTCTCTATGGTTTATAAACTCTTTTACTAGCCATAGATTCATCAAAATAAGCAATCAACACAAGAAAAACAAAATCTGTCAAAAACAGAACAGTCTGTAGTAATATGTAGCTAATGCAAGTTCTGGAACCCCAAAAATTCTAAAATAAATTTCTGGACGTGAGGAATTTATCTATTAATCATATTCAAAACGAATTAACTAAATATCACCTTCCAAATAAAAATGGCAGCGATTCTCGTGAGCGCTAACGTTTCTGTTGTTTACAGCAAGATCAAAAAGACTTTCCCCAAGTCTTCTCAACGGTTCTACTTGGAACAAACACTAATTAAACACAAAAAACACAACCAAAACAGAGTCTAAGTAAATTATGTATTAATAAACATGAGAAAAAAAGCAAGGAATAAAATTTTTTTGGTTGCCTCCCAACAAGCGCTATCGTTTAACGCCCCTAGCTAGACATAAAAGCGAAGATAGATCTAGGTATTGCCATCTTTGGTAGGCAATCCATATGTGGATCTCATAATAGATTCATAAGGTAATTTAATTTTCCTTATAGGGAAGTGTTCCATGCCTTTCCTTAACGGAAATTGGAATCTAATATTCCCTTCCTTCATATCAATACTTGCACCGATCATTCTAAGGAAAGGTCTACCAAGAATAATAGGACATGAAGGATTGCAATCTACATCAAGAACAATGAAATCTACGGGCACATAGTTCCTATTTGCAACAATAAGAACATCATTAATTCTTCCCATAGGTTTCTTAATAGTGGAATCCGCAAGGTGCAAGTTTAAAGAACAATCATCAAAATCACGGAAACCTAGCAAATCACACAAAGTTTTTGGAATCGTGGAAACACTAGCACCCAAATCACACAAAGCATAACACTCATGATATTTAATTTTTATTTTTATTGTAGGTTCCCACTCATCATAAAGTTTTCTAGGGATAGAAACTTCCAACCTAAGTTTTTTTCCCATAAGATTGCATCAAAGCATCAATGATATGTTTAGCGAAAGCTTTATTTTGACTATAAGCACGAGGAGAATTTAGCACGGATTGCAACAAGGAAATACAATCTATCAAAGAGCAATTATCATAATAAAATCCTTGAAATCCAAAATAGTGGGTTCATTGATATTTAAAGTTTTGACCTCTTCAATCCCACTTTTAACAATTTTAGCATCAAGATCTAAAGACTCCGATTTTTTGGAACGCCTTCTAGGTAAAGGTGGCTCATATTCAGCCCCATCATTATCAAGATTCATATTGCAAAACAAAGATTTAATAGGAGACACATCAATAACTTTTACATCTTCATCCTTATTATCATGAAAACTAGAAGAACATGCTTTTATAAAGCAATCTTTCTTAGCACGCAGCCTAGCGGTTCTTTCTTTGCACTCATCAATGGAAATTCTCATGGATTAGAGAGACTCATTAATATCATGCTTAGGTGGAATAGATCTAAGTTTCAAATAATCAACATCAAGAGAAATTCTATCAATGTTCCTAGCCAACTCATCAATCTTAAGCATTTTTTCTTCAATCAAAGCATTGAAACTCATTTGCGAAGTAATACATTCTTTAATATTAGATTCAAAATCAGAGGAAACCTTATTATAATTTCCATAGGAATTGTTGTAGGAATTACCATAATTATTAGAGGAATTACTAGGAAATGGCCTAGAATTAAAATTACCTCTATATGCGTTATTACCAAAATTGTTCCTACCAACAAAATTCACATCCATAGATTCATTATTATTCTCAATCAAGGTAGATAAAGGCATATCATTAGGATCAGTAGGAGCACTCTTATTAGCAAACAATTTCATAGGTTCATCCATCTTTCCACTCAAAACATTAATCTCTTCAATTGCATGCACTTTTTTATTAGTAGATCTTTCGGTGTGCCATTGAGAATAATTAACCATAATATTATCTAGGAGTTTGGTAGCCTCTCCTAAAGTGATTTCCATAAAAGTGCCTACCGCGGCCGAATCTAAAAGATTTCTAGAAGCAAAATTCAATCCGGCATAAAAGTTTTGTATAATCATCCAAAGATTCAAACCATGTGATGGGCAATTACGTATCATTGATTTCATCCTCTCCCAAGACTGTGCAACATGTTCATGATTGTCGGCGTTCTGGGAACGGGGGTCCCCAGACTTGCCTGCCTGCGGCCTGCGGCCTGTGGCGTGGCTCAAGTGGGGGCCCAGCGCGGCCCATCTTCATCAACTCGAGCTCAAGACCCTCGCGAGGGGCCAAGCCTCGCAGGGCGGACGACAGGAAGCTTCCTCAGAGGCAGCCTCACCAGGCAGGCTCACGAGGAGGCGGAGAGATCAAGGCAGGGGTACCTCGCGAGGAGCCCGTGACGCAAGCCATGACAATCGAGACCAGGCGGGCGCCAACCTGCGCAGTGTCCTTGTTTCCCCTTTGGTGCAAAGGGGGCAAGCACATGCCAAGGCATCGGGTAAAGGTTACCATTCCGGTGCAACGAGACCAAGACCAGCAGAGCGGCAGGACGGAGGTCATCGTGGAGCCCAAGACGGCGTCATCACCAGTGCTTTTGGCAGCCGAAGACCACCTTTGGTCAGGATAACTTGTACTATATGTTCCCCTTCAAAATGGCCAATTGTTGGCGCCCTTCCCGCTCATTATTTGGGGAGAGGCCCAGGGCCTCTATAAATAGCGCTAGCCACCACAGAGTAAGGGAGGAGAGATCAAGACAATGATCTGAAGAGAGATCTGATAGAGCCCTAGCAGGGAGAGATCAAGACAACGATCTGAAGAGAGATCTGGTAGAACCCTAGCAGAGAGAGAAAGAGGCGACTGAACTGACCCCAGCAGTTCGTCGCACCAGCTCAAGAACACCTCTCGCGAGGCTGTTCTTCCCTTGTACTATTCATCATCAGCCCCTGAGGCAATCCACCACACCACACACTGGAGTAGGGTATTACACCACAACGGTGGCCCGAACCAGTATAAATCTCGTGTCCCTTGTGTTGTTCGTTGTTTCCAGCTTAGATCACGCGAGGGGATTGGACGTAGATCGGTAGGGGAGAGATCTCCGTGCGCACCCCATTGTTCGAACCTCAAGGGTCTGCCGGAACCCGCAATCCGACATTTGGCGCGCTAGGTAGGGGTGCGCTGGAATCTTTCTTCCGCTGTTCGCGTGTGATCTTCCGTCGTGTCCATGGCCGACTCTCGTCGGGCTCGCGCCGAGCGCCAGGCTGCTCTCGCCACCCGCGTCACCCAGACGGTGCCCGTCGGCGGACGCCCTCATTGTTCCCCGCCGCCTACCGCCAACGCCGCCACCGGCCCGGCGGGGAACGAGCAGCAGGCCTCGTCCCAGCATCCTTCGATACGGCGGGAGGGCCGCACCGCCACACCATCGCTAACTCCAGCCGCTTCATCGTCCCACGCCCGTCGCGCCCCCACGGACGCGCACGCCACGCTGCTCCTGGCAAGAGAGCCCTTGCACTACCACCCCATCGACGACCTCTACGAAGACTGGCTCGCTTGCATCACCGAGCTCATCAACGCCGCAAGGGCTCCCCCTTGCCGTCCTTTTCACTGCCTCACCCTCCATTCCGCAGGAGGCGAGGATTAGGAGGTGCCTCCACCACCTCCTCCCCAAGGAGGCACCATGGCTCCAAGGCGCGCAGCCCCAGGGCAAGACCCTTCACGTCCGGCGCCTGCGCACCAAGAAATGAGCTGCCAAGAGATCCCTCATCCCCAAGAAGGCGCTCGCGCGCTCCCAGCGCTGGCGCGCCAAGATCGCGTCCCTACACCTCCACGCCAAGACCCCACGCTGCTCCAAGCGGCGGCGCACGGTAATCCCCAGGAGCAAGCCCAGTACCAGCAAAAGGCACCGGTGGCCACAACAGGCTGCCGCGCCCTCACCCCCGAGCTATGCGGCCTCGCATGGCCAGGAAAGTTCAAGCCTGACCTGCCCCCTTGCTACGATGGCACGGTGGACCCTGCAGACTTCCTGCAGCTCTACGAGCTATGCATCGAAGCCGCCAACGGAGACGAAAGGGTCATGGCAAACTGGTTCCCCATGGCGCTCAAGGACGGGGCCCGCACCTGGCTCCTGAACCTGGCTCCTGGCACAATCTCCTCCTGGGACGAGATGCGCACTCGCTTCATCACCAACTTCTAGGGCACTCGCGACCGGCCCCTGGCCGTGAGCGATCTGCGCCGCATCAAGCAGCAGCAAGGGGAAACCTTGCAAAAATACATCTAGCGCTTCAACAACGCTCGCCTCAAGATCCCCAAGGTGACTGAAGAAGCCATCATCTCGGCCTTCTCTGATGGCAAACGCGACATCAAGATGAAGGAGGAGCTAGCAATCCATGAAGACCTGTGCACATCCCTGGAGCTGTTCAACTTGGCGACCAAGTGCGCCAGGGCTGAGGAAGGGCGCCTTTCCCTCCTCGAACTCCCGGCTGCCGACCCAGAAGAGAAGAAGCCCAAGGCCAAGGACGTGAAGCGGAAGGGGGCTGCCATGCTTGTAGCGGAACCAGACACCAAGCGAGTCAGGGATCAGCCTGAGTCATCCAAGGGCAGCCGGTACTGCATGTACCATGACCTCCACACCCACAACACCAAAAAATGTCAAGAGCTCAGGGCCGTGAGAGATGGACGTGTCCGCCGATGCCCCGAGCGCAACGACAGGGGCTATGGCCGAGGAGGAAGAGGTGGCGGACGATGGGAAGACCGTGGCCCTCGCCAAGGGTGGCATGACCGACCTCGCGAGGATCACTGGCAGGACCAGCCTCACGAGGGAGGCTGGAGAGGTCAGCCTCGTGAGGATCGCTCGCACGGCAACGCAGGCCTTCCTCCTCTGCCACCACCACCAAGGCGGAACGAAGACCAACATCAAGACGAGGGAGCTGGGGGCTTCCAGGAGCCCCGCGCAATCGCTTGCATCTTGGGTGGAGCGCATGCCCCAGCCTCACAGCGCATCTTCAAGCAGTTTGCTCGTGAGGTGAATGCAGTCCTCCCCAAGCCTGAGGCCACGTGCCCTCTCAGGTGGTCCACATGCGCTATCATGTTCAGCTCAGCGGATCAGCTCAAGTGCGTGGCAACGACCGAAGTCCTCCCGATGCTTTGCTCCCTGGTCATCAGCAACGTGCAGGTCACTAGGACCCTCATTGACGGCAGAGCAGGACTCAACGTCCTGTCCGTCGAGACGTTCGACAACCTCCAAGTGCCATACGATTAGCTTCAGCCAACCAAGCCCTTCTCAGGAGTCACTGATGGTTCCACTGTTCCGATAGGGCAGGTTCGCCTTCCAGTCACCTTCGGGCAGCGCAACAACTACCGCACCGAGCTCATCGACTTCGATGTCGCCCACATCCGTCTGCCATACAACGCCATCCTCGGGTACCCAGCCCTGGCCAAGTTCATGGCAGTGACTCACCATGGATACAATGTTCTCAAGATGCCAAGAAGCGGGGGAGTCATCACCGTACCCTGTGAAGAAAGGGACGCAGTGTGTTCACTCGAGCGCGCGTTACAAGCCGCAGCAATCGAAGACCCGGACCACAGGAACGGAAGACTTCCCGAGGCGACCCCCAAGAAGAAGAAGGTTTTGCCTGGCCCAAGCCATGAGAAGGCAGGTGCTTCCGGAGGTGTTGGGTCAGGATCTGCGCCCAATCAGGGAGCGCCACCCTCTCTCACATAGGAAGGCGCGCCCGGCGCCCTCCTCAGGCAGGGCTCGGGGGCTCTTTCTTGGAGAGCCACTGACCTTGCCGAGGTCGCGAGGGAGGCGCTCGGGCACCACTTGGAGGGGTGCTTCCAGGCACGTTTCCCTCGGGAAGGTACAAGGCAAGGAAGACCAAACCCTCAGGAGTTCATTGCAAGGAACACCCAGGAGCTACATGAGTCGAGAGTCATGCGCGGCAGCCGCCGCTTGCCCGCCGTGGCCCCACATCCAGGCGAGGACGGTGGGCTGTGCGTCTGCATCAACGTGCCAGGGCTCAACCGAGCCGCATCTCAGGAGCGCCTCTGGCCTTCACGCGTGGGGCGTTGCGAGGGTCCACCACACAGCTAAGTTCGCATGCCTTTCGGCCTGCCGAATGCGGTCGCCGCTCATCAGCGCCTGCTGAGGAGTATTCTGCAGGCTCAGGAGGCCAGGCATCATGCGGTCCTGGCGGAGATGGAGAAGGCCCTCAGAGACCCATCAGTGCCCCCGGAGCCTCCCGAGGCTCCTGGGCCTGGGGGCTTGTGAGGGTCGACATCTTCATCGCGCATCGCCCGCTTCTTCAACATCACTCCATCTTCAACGGCACCAGGTGACATCTTTCTAAGTTCCATTTTTAGCTGGGAGCGCCCACAGGGCCGCAGCATTCCCAGGCCGCATGGGTCCGTCCCTGCGGCATGTATCCGTTTTGCTTATGCTCTTTACTTACCTTGTTGGGGGCACCCCTCGGGCTGCATCATCCCCGAGCTGCTCAGGCCTGGCCCAGCGGCATTTGCTTTTCCCGCGTCTACTTAAGATGAATTTCCTCCTACGTGCTTAACATACCCGAACTGATCTCCTGCTTGATTGACGCCTACCTATGGAGCCGCTCGCTCTGGCACGGCACTTGCGCACGGGTCCGTCCCTGCAGCGCCGATAAATCTGAGTGGTCGAGCTTTGGCCGTGGCAGCCCCGCAAGGCGCCACCTCACCAGGCCCTCAGTGCCCCAATCACTTCCCCGGAGTGACAAAAGGTTGGCTGGCAACCGTAACGACAGGTCTTGTTTCTCTTCATGATTGGTATGCAGGACCTACTCCAGGAGCAACGCTAGGGACATCGCGAGCTGTCTCTCCCTTTATCCGGCACGGACCGCTTGCATGTTAAAAGGGGGGCGCCTGAGCATCACGACTCATGGGCTCCTACTGGCTCTCCAGCCCTCACCCCTGGCCTTGACCCACGGCATCGCGACCTGTCATACCAGCGGCGGCTGAGCTCGCTCGAGGGCCGGGACCTGAGGACATAGAGCATTAAGGAAAGTGCGGGGGGAGTGGGAAGAAGCTCGCGAGGACCTAACCCAGCAGCGCCTTAGCTGCCACCGCTCGGGCCAGGTGCTTCATCAAGGAACTACACCAAACTCAAGAGATAAGTCACGCTCTTACAGGAGTTGAACCAACGCAGCGCAAAAACCCTCGCCCAGTGCGGCTCTGTCACGGCGACGTTGCCTTCCTTTCTCGCCCAGCGAGGGCTGCTTGAGCGCTAAAGGGGACCTCCCGAGCATCGCGACTCGGGGGCTCTTACCGGACCTCGGGCCGCTCACCTCCTGGCCCTGACCACGGCATCGCGACCTGGCATACCAGCGACGGCTGAAGCCTGCCTGGGGACTGGGACCTATCAGCGTAGAGCGCCAAGTCCCCGCGAGGATAGAAAGGGGGATCCGAGCCGAGACAGGACAAGCACCTCGCACTGATTCATATTAAGGATATAATATTCATAAAAGACATGGCAGACGCCTTACATACCCCCACGGGGTGTTGCTTCGATTCCTTGCAGGGAACAAGAGTACTAATCCTAAGGAACGCTAATCGCCCGCACCTCCGCAAGGGACGCCATCATCAACAGTGGGCTGCACAACACCGGCGCCAACCCCATCCAGATCGGTGGCGTCGGCGGCCGGACGCAACTGCCCCACTCCGAGCGCGGCGCGAGCTCGGGGGCTCGTAGCTGTCGTCGCTCGTCTCTGGAGTCGCGAGGAGCTCAGGGGAGCCACTGAATTCCCCAGCTCCTCCGCTGCTGCCTGAGGAGCTGCTGAAGGGCCGATGGGCAGGCCAGGTCCTCGCCAGTTCATTGCCCCTACCGCTCTCCCTAGGGCAGCACTCCAGCCGGCGTCCTTCAGCATCGAAGACCTTGAAGAACATCAGGGAGGCGCCATCGTATTCAAGATGAATTACGAGGGCACCAACCGTCCGACAGACCCGGGCGATTTTGCCCCAGCCCCGGGTCACGAAGACCTTGCCCGAAGCGATGACCTCCGGTCGCAAGGGTACTGCTGTCAGTGTGCTGCAGCCAGAGCTCCAGAGCCCTGCTCGGTGGCATTTCGAAGGCGAAGGAAGGAGGAAGGCGAATCCAAGAGCTTGGAGGCATGGCGGTGTGGAGCACGAGCTCGCGAGAGGAGCGCTCGGCGGGGACTCCAGGAGGAATGACGCGCACCACCGTGACTCGCCGGCGTCGACGACGGCACCGTCGATGTCCCTCGACGCCTTCTCCCCCAGGACCCACGACGCGGGCGTACAAGGGTAGCAGAAACCTAGGCGGCGGCTGCTCGTACCAGGGCCTCGGTGCCTCCTGCTGAGCACCCTCATCTCGGTGGCAGAGGACCAGCCGCTTCTTCGGCGGAAGTGGGTCAGGACCCTCTCGGGGGGCCTTTCCCTTCTCTTCTGTAGAAAACCGGCGGATTGGTGCCATTGGCCTAAGGAGGAGCAAGAACAAGGAAGAAGAAGGAAAGGATCAGCAGGAAGGGATGGACTGAAGGGGCTCGCGCAGCCCCGTACTTATAGCCGGAGGAGGCCAACCGCCGAGCACCACGATCACAGGTAATCATGACTGGTTTCTCTGCATGCAGGGACTTGTCAAGTCGTGCGGTCGCCGAGCCATCATGGGGAAGCGCATATGCCCACGTCCAATCAATCGCCACGCGGCGCCCAAGGCCGCAGGCTGTTAGGGCCCGCGGCGCTTAGCGCTTGCCCCTTCGCTCCCCTGCTAGGCCAAGCCCGGGCGCGCCTTGGGCCCGGGGGCTACTGTCGGCATTCTGGGAACGGGGGTCCCCAGACTTGCCTGCCTGCGGCCTGCAGCGTGGCTCAAGTGGGGGCCCAGCACGGCCCATCTTCATCAACTCGAGCTCAAGACCCTCGCGAGGGGCCAAGCCTCGCGGGGCGGACGACAGGAAGCTTCCTCAGAGGTAGCCTCACCAGGCAGGCTCGCGAGGAGGCGGAGAGATCAAGGCAGGGGTACCTCGCGAGGAGCCCGTGACGCAAGCCATGACGATCGAGACCAGGCGGGCGCTGGCCTGCGCAGTGTCCTTGTTTCCCCTTTGGTGCAAAGGGGCAAGCACAGGCCAAGGCATCGAGCAAAGGTTACCATTCCGGTGCAACGAGACCAAGACCAGCAGAGCGGCAGGACGGAGGTTATCATGGAGCCCAAGACGACGTCATCACCAGTGCTTTTGGCAGCTGAAGACCACCTTTGGTCAGGATAACTTGTACTATATGTTCCCCTTCAAAATGGCCAATTGTTGGCGCCCTTCCCGCTCATTATTTGGGGAGAGGCCCAGAGCCTCTATAAATAGAGCTAGCCACCACAGAGTAAGGGAGGAGAGATCAAGACAACGATCTGAAGAGAGATCTGATAGAGCCCTAGTAGGGAGAGATCAAGACAACGATCTGAAGAGAGATCTGGTAGAACCCTAGCAGAGAGAGAAAGAGGCGACTGAACTCACCCTAGCAGTTCGTCGCACCAGCTCAAGAACACCTCTCGCGAGGCTGTTCTTCCCTTGTACTATTCATCATCAGCCCCTGAGGCAATCCACCACACCACACACTGGAGTAGGGTATTACACCACAACGGTGGCCCGAACCAGTATAAATCTCGTGTCCCTTGTGTTGTTCGTTGTTTCCAGCTTAGATCACGCGAGGAGATTGGACGTAGATCGGTAGGGGAGAGATCTCCGTGCGCACCCCAGTGTTCGAACCTCAAGGATCTGCCGGAACCCGCAATCCGACAATGATCAAGTTGCTTAAAATTCATAATATCGTTTCTAAGAGAGATGATCTTAGCGGGAGGAAAATACTTAGAGATAAAAGCATCTTTGCACTTATTCCATGAATCAATACTATTTTTAGGCAAAGACGAAAACCAAGCTTTAGCACGATCTCTAAGCGAAAACGGAAATAGCTTCAATTTAACAATATCATTATCCACATCTTTCTTCTTTTGCGTATCACACAAATCAACAAAGTTGTTTAGATGGGTAGCGACATCTTCACTAGGAAGGCCAGAAAACGGATCTTTCATGACAAGATTCAGCAAAGCAGTATTAATTTCACAAGATTCAGCATCGGTAAGAGGAGCAATCAGAGTGATAATAAAATCATTATTGTTGGTATTGGCAAAGTCACATAATTTAGTATTATCTTGAGCCATCGCGACAAGCAAGCAATCCAACACACAAGCAAACAAGGAACGGGCAAAAGAGGCAAATAGGGAACGAGAAGGGGAACAGAGAGAGAGGTAGAGAGGAAAAGAGGGTGAATAAAATGGCAACGGTGAAGTGGGGGAGAGGAAAACGAGAGGAAAATGGCAAATAATATAATGCGAGGGATAAGAGTTTGTGATGGGTACTTGGTATATTTTGACTTGGTAATGGCGCCAGAAATGACTCATTGTGGGAGTCAAATCCTGAATTGACTTGGCACGAATCTCCCCGGCAACGGCGCTAGAAATCCTTCTTGCTACCTCTTGAGCACTGCGTTGGTTTTCCCTTGAAGAGGAAAGGGTGATGCAGTAAAGCAACGTAAGTATTTCCCTCAGGTTTTGAGAACCAAGGTATCAATCCAGTAGGAGATCAAGCACAAGTCCCGCGCACCTACACAAACAAATAAGAACCTCGCAACCAACGCGATAAAGGGGTTGTCAAGCCCTTCTCGGTCACTTACGAGAGTGATATCTAATAGATATGATAAGATAATATTTTTGGTATTTTTATGACAAAGAGAAATAAAGATGCAAAGTAAAATAAATGGCAAAGGAAATAACTAAGTATTGGAAGATTAATACGATGGAAGATAGACCCGGGGGGCATAGGTTTCACTAGTGGCTTCTCTCAAGAGCATAAGTATTACAGTGGGTAAACGAATTACTGTTGAGCAATTGATAGATTAGACCATAGTTATGAGAATATCTAGGGATGATCATGTATATAGGCATCACGTCCGAGACAAGTAGACCGACTCCTGCCTGCATCTACTACTATTACTCCACACATCGACCGCTATCCAGCATGCATCTGGAGTATTATGTTCAAGAGAACAGAGTAATGCTTTAAGGAAGATGACATGATGTATAGGGATAAACTCATACAATATGATATAAACCCCATCTTTTTATCCTCGATGGCAACAATACAATACGTATCGGTTCCCTTTCTATCACTGGGATCGAATACCGCAAGATTGAACCCAAAGCTAAGCACTTCTCCCATTGCAAGAAAGATCAATCTAGTAGGCCAAACCAAACTAATAATTCGAAGAGACTTGCAAAGATAAACCAATCATATATAAAAGAATTCAGAGGAGAATCAAATATTGTTCATAGATAATCTGGATCATAAACCCGCAATTCATCAGATCTCGACAAACACACCACAAAATAAGAAGATTACATCGAATAGATCTGCAAGAAAATCGAGGAGAACTTTGTATGGAGATCCAAAGAGAGAGAAGAAGCCATCTAGCTAATAACTATGGACCCGTAGGTCTGAAGTAAACTACTCACACATCACCGAATAGGCCATGGAGTTGATGTAGAGGCCCTCCATGATCAATGCCCCCTCCGGTGGAGCTCCGAAAAAGGCCCCGAGATGGGATCTCTCGAGTACAGAAGGTTGCGACGGTGGAATTAGGTTTTCGTGGTGCTCCTGGATGTTTGGGAGGTACGTGGATATATATAGGGGGAAGAAGTACATCGGTGGAGCAACGGAGGGCCCACGAGGGTGGAGGGCGCGCCCCCTTCCTCGTGCCTTCCTCCCTTGTTTCTTGACGGCCACTCCAAGTCTCCTGGATCACGTTTGTTGAGAAAATCATGTTCCCGAAGGTTTCATTCCGTTTGGACTCCATTTGATATTCCTTTTCTTCGAAACCCTAAAATAGGCAAAAACAACAATTTGGGCTGGGCCTCCGGTTATTAGGTTAGTCCCAAAAATGATATAAAAGTGTAAAATAAAGGCCATTAACATCCAAAATGGATAATATAATAGCATGGAGCAATCAAAAATTATAGATACGTTGGAGACATATCAGTAGACGAGAACCTCGTCCCGCACACATACCTGGGCGATGGCGATCCGCTGGTCCCTGTCAGGAGACGAATGGATGGGCACAAGGTCTAAGTCCTGCGACCTTGTGCTTTCTTGTCCTATAGGTACTACTTGAACTCGGCGAGTCAGAGCTTCACCGAGTCCGGATCGTTGGTCTACATCACATTCAACTTGGTGCAGCCATAGGACTGAACGGCGAACTCAAAGGGGAACACCTTGCTTAAGTCCATATCCAGCAGGCTCACCCCTCGGATCACCATTGGAGCCTCTTCAAGTGAACGAGTGGGTAGGCGGCGGTAGCAGTTTGTTTTTCAGCTCTTGGGGAACTGGATTCAACAGTAAACTGAGTGTGTACAGGCGACAATAGTGTGATGGCCTGGCTTATTAGGGATGATAGACTACTCATATCAATAAGGAATTCCTTCTTTTCCGGGAGCCCATTCGGACAGAACTCCAAAGTTAAGCGTGCTTAGCTTGGAGTAGTGTCAGGATGGGTGACCGACCGGGAAGTTTCTCCCGGGTGCGCATGAGTGAGGACAAAGTGCGCAGAAAAGACTAGTATTGATCTGTAGGGCCAGTCTAGATCCCGCCAGGAGTAAAGTTAACGGCGGGTGTGTCCGGGGCGTTACAAGTTGGTATCAGAGCCAACCCTCGCGGTTACACAGATGGTTGCGGACAGGTGCGTGGTCATGTTGTTCATGACGTTTGTGACCCGTCGTGGCACCCGACATGGCACATGTACCGGACTGGAAGCACAAACGTTTGTGCCAAGAGGGAACGTTCCTGTGGCCCGACGAGGACGTCGGTTCCTCTGAGTGGGGGTGTATGTGATGGCCTGGCTTATTAGGGATGGTAGACTACTCATATCAATAAGGAATTCCTTCTTTTCCGGGAGCCCATTCGGACAGAACTCCAAAGTTAAGCGTGCTTAGCTTGGAGTAGTGTCAGGTTGGGTGACCGACCGGGAAGTTGCTCCTGGGTGCGCACGAGTGAGGACAAAGTGCGCAGAAAAGACTAGTATTGATATGTGGGGCCAGTCTAGATCCTGCCAGGAGTAACGACCACCGGTGGGTGTGTCTGGGGCATTACAAATAGTTACTACCCATCCCTCGCCCGCTGCACGCCCGGCAGAAGATGCACCCTCAACGCATTCAAACACCTCCATTAACAAACCTACTCCGGCCACACGTTGGTTCACGAGCGGGTCAGTATTGGCACTTTCACACAGATAATACTACCAAGTTTGAACTGTTTGTTATGGTTGTTGTCCTCTGCATCATCATGCCATGTTTCCCAGCTTGCAAGATTCAGAACCAACAAATAAGATCCAAATAATAAGTACAACAAAGATGCCTACACATCTATTGATTCCCAGCTTGCAAAATTCATAACCAACAAATAAGATTCAAATCATAAGTACAACAAATATGCCTACACATCTCATTGATTCCCAGCTTGCAAGATTCAGAGCCAACCCATTAGAGCCTTTTGATAAAGCTAGCCATGTCATACAACCAAAGAACTTGGCGAATGTTCTTGACCGTCACAACATCTGTAGTTGACTATTATTGTTTGCACAACACAAATAAGAAGAGCCTGATTACTATAATCGTGGCACTCCTTGAACTCAACCTGCAGCTCCACTCAGATGAGGCCTGCCTGGACTTCCATGATTCAATTGATGCGCCTTTTTCTATAGTTCTCCTGAAATGAAGCAAAGATTGCATCATTCAGCTAGTAAGAAGTACTTGCTCTTGTGAGCTGGCAGGTTCTTTAGTAGTTGCACTAAAATTGAGGAACATTAAGGTTGGCTGTCCTGCTCATGTAAGGTGCAACTATAATTTGCTAATCCTTTTGTGCAGTTCCACTAAAATAAAGTGCCATTGTGGTGACAGTGACGGCTCATCTTGCAAAGGCTAATAAAATGTTGCACGAGATTACCAGCAGAATTTGACGGAGATTTTGGAAACTCCAATCACCATTTTGTGCAGTTCCAACAAAATTGAGAGATGTTGCCCACGTGATATTTTAGTTGAACCGCACAAGACACTCATTCCAAAAAGAGTGTTTTGTGCAGTTCACCAAATGTCACAATAGCAACAAGGTGAAATGGATATCCCTATCTGCACAAAAAGATAGAAAGTAAACAGTTGTTGGTCAATAAGAATATACAAAACATACATGAAATGAAAATAAGCATCTTAATTATGTTCATGGCAATCACGCATGGACAATATAAATTTTAAAACGTCAGCAATGCTTCATGTTACCGAAAGCATTACGATCAACAATGACATTCGTCAAATATGGGATTACTTTAATAGTGGCATTGCTTGTTTACCAGATACAGTAAATCAACAACAGCTAAAGAGTTGGTTTAAGGGCATGGGACCGTGGGGACACCAGGACACTCAGCATCGTAAAGGAGCAACTTACTTACCATACTGGGGAAAACAGTAGGAGTACCATTTGTAACACAGTTTAATTGCATCATATCACTGGAGGCATTAGATTAACAATAACACTGGTTAGAAATGTCCCTAAGGTAACAGTGTGATCGCTTCATTTTACATGCGCCCTTACATTAACAACAGCAAAAGGTTGGTATAAGGACATGTGACAGTGGACACATCAGCACAATATACCTACAAGGAGGCATAAAGTGGTGATGCCGAGTTTGTTCATGCTCTATGAGGGCAGCAAATCTAATCCTGGAGACCTTTTACTATGTGAGGGCAGCAAATCTAATCCTAAAGACCTTTTACTATGTGAGGACAGCAAATCTAATCCTGGAGACCTTTTACTATGTGCGGGCAGCAAATCTAAGAGCATCTCCAGCTGTTGGCCCCCAGGAGGCGCTAAAAATCGCCCCTGGGGGCGCACCGGCGCAAACTGCGTGCTGGGGGCGTGATGCCCCCCAGTCGCGGTGCCCATGTTTTTTTGAAAATTTTAATTTCGGCACAAACACGGCGCAAAATCAACCAAACTTCGGCGAGTTCGTACATATTTAAAATATTTTACAAAAAAGAAAAAAAATGCTACTAGGCTGCTCCTCGCCGCTCCTCGCCGCCCGCCGCCCTTGCAGTTCTACATGCCGAGGAGGCGGTAGAACTGTGTGTAGTCGTCACCGTCGCCGTCGTCGTCATCGTCGCCGCCTCCTCCATGGCCGCCGTCCCTGCTGCAACCCTCCCCCGGTTAGCGCAGCAGGTTGGATGGTCCGGGGGCATCCTCGTCATCATCGCTGTCGAGGATCACGACGCCGCACTCGTCCTTGTGCCCATGTTTGCGGGCGGCTATCTCCTCCAGGGCTTGGCGCTGCCGGACCGTCTCGTCGCGGAGGTAGTCGTCCCACGCCCACCGTAGGGCATCCTCATCGGAGAAGCCACGCCGGGCTATCTCCTCGTACTCCGCGGGGAGGCCATGCTCCAGCTTCGGCCTGACGAGGACGAGGTGGCCAGAGGCAGGGGCGGAGTCATCGATGCGGATGCCGGAGCTGCGGGTGCGCGCGCTGACAAGCGTGTCCTGGGGCTCCGGCTTGATGGAGAGGAGGCAGGGAGAGTCGGACGAGCGGCCGGACGAGGAGGAGGATGCCCCCAGGTCCATGCGCCTCGGCATCCACGAGCTCCCACGCTGACGAGAGATGGACGGGCGAGCGGGGTACTCTAGCCTCGGCGTGTTGCTGCCCTCGATGTACTCAAGGACGGCCTCCAGCGTGCGGCCAGGCACGCCCCACCATCAGCGCCAACCTTCGGAGTTGAGCCTTCCGGAGGGCACGACGCTGTTGGTGGCCTCTAGCTGCTCGGCGTGGCGGCGGCGGAAGTAGGGCTCCCAGAGCGGGCTATCGGGGACATACCGTTGACCTTCCCTCGCTGCTCGTGGTAGAAGCGCGGATACGCGCGATCTCCGCATGTCGCCCTACCCCGGTGGGTGGTGGTGGCACGGGGACCCCGCCAGCGCTAATCCTCCACGCCCCCGGCACCCGCATGTCCGGCGGGACCGGGTACTCGGCCTCGAAGAGGAGCCGAGCTTCGTCCTCGTGAAGGTGGCGGGAGCCGAAGCCGTTCGCCGCCGCACCGCCGCCTGGGAAGCGCTTGGCCATGCTTTGAACTGGAGACGGCGAGAGGAGAGGGAGGAAAGGGGGAGAAATGGCGCTGCGGCGATGGAGATTCTATGCGTGTCACCGACGCGCTGGGGTTCGGCTTATATGGGCGGAGGCGCCTCTCATACGCGTGGCCGCCGCGAGTACGCGTGGCGGGCGAGGGGACACGCGAGGTTCGGTCACTGCGCCACCCGTGAGGCATCAATGGAGGAGGCTGACCGGCGCGGCAGCATGCGGCAGCTTTGGCATTGATTCACCACGGGAAATGAGGCAATGAGGACGACGAAGCGGCAAGAAGAGAGACAAGTCGTTGGCAAGGAGGGACCGCGGTTGTTTCGCGCCAAAAACGATTCGCCTGACGCCCCCGAGCACCCCCAGCGTGCCGGGCTCGGGTTGGGTCCGCCGCGCCAATTTCAGCCTGAGCCGGCGAAAAATGGGCCCTTGGGGGCGCGACTGGTCCGATTCTTCGGCGCCGGTGGCCGAAAAGTCGCCTGGGGGGCCTTGTTGGGGGCGCGGCTAGAGATGGTCTAATCCTGGAGACCTTTGACTATGTGAGGGCAGCAAATCTAATCCTGGAGACCTTTTGCTATGTGAGGGAAGCAAGTCTAATCCTGGAGAACTTTTAGAATGCGAGGGCATCAATTCTAATCCTGGAGACCTTTTAGTATGTGAGGGAAGCAAATCTAATCCTGGAGACCTTTTACTATGTAAGGGCAGCAATTCTAATCTTGGAGACCTTTTACTATGTGAGGGCAACAAATCTAATCCTGGACATACTCTGTTGACTTGTCCACCAGCCGCCACTTTCTATCCTTTTTCAACCAATAATAGATTTGTTCGTTATCCAGTTTGTACTGCGTTTTCCCATTATTTCCCTTTTCAACCAAGAGACCGGTTGGGTATCCGGTCTCTACTACTTTCACCATATTATTTGCTCTTTGAATCAAGTCCTAGATTCATGCTACAACTTTCCCCCTTTCTTCGTTGTTTGAACCAAGTCCTAGATTCGAATGCATGAAGTAGCTTTACCTCTAATAATATTAAAAATTTAGGTGGCTTTGGGAGAGCTGATGGGAGTAGAAAAAGATGCACATGCAGACACGTGGGGGAGCTGGGGTAGTAGAGCAAGGCCGCTTTCGAAGAACTTATACCTGAGGATCGTCGGGATGTCGGCGGGGTAGGTCAGATCTGCGCAAAATACGGCAGGGAGGAAGAAGGGTCGGAGGTCCTCTTGAGCTAGCGATGTGTCGGAGAGAACGGCACGGGTAGAGGATCTGGACCCTCCGACAGCTGTGGGTTTCCTCCCTCGCCAGCGATGACCGCGTGAACGATGCGCCTAGTCCTCTACCAACACCAGCCGAAGGGATCCGGCCGGATCTTTGACCAGCGGTGAGCAGAGAGAAAATGTCTCTACCGCTGTCTTGTTTAGATCTGGAGAGGATGAGAGAAAAAAAGAGCAACCCTAGTAAAGCAAGTGCTCAGGCCCCAACGTACATATATAGTGGAGTGATTATCTCTTTCTCTCCACAACAAGTGTTTCAATTTGTGTACGTGGCATTAAAGAATAGAAACTCTCTATTTAAGGTGAGTAACTGTACGACTCCTACTTACCACTACTACTACCTCCGTCCTGGTTTATAGGTCACCTTTGTAGTTCATGCCAAATTTTGACCAAATATTTAGCTAACAAAATGTTAATGCATGTCAACAAAAATTATATCGTTGGATTCGTATTTCAACATAGTTATCAATGATATAATTTTTGGTAACATTCATGAACGTTTTGTTAGTTCAATCTATAGTCAAAATTTGACACAATATACAATGGGGACCAATAAACTAGGATGGAGGTAGTAGTAGTACTCGTATTCTTCACTTGTGCTCCCCGACCCTCCATTCATTGACCAACCCCACGGGTGAATAAACATACAGTACTAGTATTTATATAGAATGAACAAGCTCGAACTATTTTTGCGTAGTTAAAAGTTGAGGGCGGGGCTTTTCCCGGGCAGTACACGCGGCAGCTTTTGCGTAGGCGATTTGACAGAGAGGCGAGGAGGGTGAGGGAGTAGCGGATTCAACTTACTTACTGCTGGAAAGGTCGGGCTGTCCTTTTTGACGCTGCGTTACTGCTGGAAAGACTTGTGATATGACTACTCACTATAGTCATGAATTACTGGCGGTACGACTGGGGTGATGCCCCCCTTTTGTTCCGCACTCTAATCTGGTGCATGACACGTCGACCTGGATGCTGGCTCTCCCACATGTCGGCGAAGTACGTTGGAGGAGTGCGAAGCACGGTAGCCCAGTGAATCAGTAGTAGAAACCAATGTGCTGATATGGCCATAAAAATAATGTGCTACGGTCCAGACTGTAGCATGTACAGTACTACTCCTCTTTTGTTTGGATCCCTGAGTTAGAGCTAGTTTGGGTTGAAATAACATCAAATTATCCAAACATGAGGGGTTAGTTTGAGCTAGTTTGCTCTAACCCAGCTAAAAAAACTAGGGACTAGGGACTTTTTAGTTGGGACTAGAAAAAGTCCTAGGACTTATCAACCAAACAGGGCCTCAAGCACCTATGGAGGCTGAAGGAAATATGCCCTAGAGGCAATAATAAAGTTGTTATTTATATTTCCTTATATCATGATAAATGTTTATTATTCATGCTAAAATTGTATTAACCGGAAACTTAATACATGTGTGAATACATAGACAAACAGAGTGTCACTAGTATGCCTCTACTTGACTAGCTCGTTGAATCAATGATGGTTATGTTTCCCAAACATAGACATCAACTGTCATTTGATTAACGGGATCACATCATTAGAGAATTATGTGATTGACTTGACCCATCCGTTAGCTTAGCACGATGATCGTTTAGTTTGTTGCTATTGCTTTCTCCATAACTTATACATGTTCCTGTGACTATGAGATCATGCAACTCCGAAATACAAGAGGAACACTTAGTGTGCTATCAAATGTCACAACGTAACTGGGTGACTATAAAGATGCTCTGCAGGTGTCTCCGATGGTGTTTGTTGAGTCGGCATAGATCGAGATTAGGATTTTTCACTCCAAGTATCGGAGAGGTATCTCTGGGCCCTCTCGGTAATGCACATCACTATAAGCCTTGCAAGCAATGTGACTAATGAGTTAGTTGCGGGATGATGCATTACAGAACGAGTAAAGAGACTTGCCAGTAACGAGATTGAACTAGGTATTGAGATACCGATGATTGAATCTCGGGCAAGTAACATACCGATGATAAAGGGAACAACGTATATCGTTATGCGGTTTGACCGATAAAGATCTTCGTAGAATATGTGGGAGCAAATATGAACATCCAAGTTCCGCTATTGGTTATTGACCGGAGACGTTTCTCGGTCATGTCTACATAGTTCTCGAACCCGTAGTCGTACGTCTTCACGATCCGACCGATCCAAGTACCGAACGTACGACACCTCCGAGTTCAGCACACATTCAGCTTGATGACGTCCCACGAACTCCAATCCAGCAGAGCTTCACAAGAGAGTTCCATCAGCACGACGGCGTGATGACGGTGATGATGTTGCTACCGACGCAGGGCTTCGCCTAAGCACTACTACGATATGATCGAGGTGGATTATGGTGGAGAGGGGCACCGCACACGGCTTGGAACAATCAACTTGTGTGTCCTAGGGTGCCCCCTGCCCCCATATATAAAGGAGAAAGGGGGAAGGCCGGCTAGCCCTTGCAGGGAGAGCCAGGAGGAGTCCTCCTCCTCCTAGTAGGAGTAGGACTCCCCTTTCCTACTCCTACTAGGAGGGGGAAAGGAAGGAGTGGGAGAAGGAAAGGGGGGCGCCGCCCCCTTCCCTAGTCCAATTCAGACCAGAGGGGGAGGGGGCGCGCGGCCTGCCCTGGCCGGCCCTCTCTCTCTCCACTAAGGCCCATGTGGCCCATTACTTCTCCCGGGGGGGTTCCGGTAACCCTCCGACACTTCGGTTTTCTCCAAAATCACCCGGAACACTTCCGGTATCCGAATATAGTCGTCCAATATATTAATCTTTATGTCTCGACCATTTCGAGACTCCTCTTCATGTTCGTGATCACATCCGGGACTCCGAACTACCTTCGGTACATCAAATTACATAAACTAATAATACCGATCGTCACCTAACGTTAAGCGTGCGGACCCTACGGGTTCAAGAACTATGTGGACATGACCGAGACACGTCTCCGGTCAATAACCAATAGCGGAACCTGGATGCTCATATTGGCTCCTACATATTGTACGATGAGCTTTATCGGTCAAACTGCATAACAACATACATTGTTCCCTTTGTCATCGGTATGTTACTTGCCCGAGATTCGATCGTCGGTATCTCAATACCTAGCTCAATCTCGTTATCGGCAAGTCTCTTTACTCGTTCCGTAATGCATCATCCTACAACTAACTCATTAGTGGCATTGCTTGCAAGGCTTATAGTGATGTGCGTTACTGAGGGGCCCAGAGATACCTCTCCGACAATCGAAGTGACAAATTCTAATCTCGGGCTCTGTCAACTCAACAAGTACAATCAGAGACACCTGTTGTAACACCCACAATGCGGCTATATCTCCCATGTGTCGGGGCACGACTTTGAGGCATAGCAGTATGGTAGGTTTGTCGCAAGAGGGGTAATCTTTACACATCCCATGTACTGAATAAGAAAGGGATAAAGAGTCGGCTTACAATCGCCACTTCACACAAATACAAGTTAAACATACATCATCCAGAATACAATCAAGATCCGACTACAGAACCAAAATAAAAGAAGACAACCCCAAATGCATAGATCCCCGATCATCCCAACTGGGATTGACTACTGATCAAATGGAAAAGACACAAAACAACGATCAAGATCTTCATCAAGCTCCCACTTGAGCTCGTTGCGTCACCTGCACTGGTATCATCGGCACCTGCAACTGTTTGGAGGTATCTGTGAGCCACGAGGACTCAGCAATCTCACACCTGCGAGATCAAGACTATTTAAGCTTATGGGTAGGAAAAGGTAGTGAGGTGGAGCTGCAGCAAGCACTAAGCATATATAGTGGCACTACGGGAAACAGATAATTTGCCGTCAGGGGACGTCTTTGCCTTCAGCTTTCGGGCAGACGACAAAGAAAGGGTTTGCCATCATCAGCAGACGGCAAAGTAACGCAGACGGAAAAATAGACTTTGCCGTCTGCGAAAAAAACACAGACGACAAAGAGCTCACTTTGCTGTCTGCAAGCAGAAACACAGATGGCAAAATTCTCTGCCGTCTTCTTTTTTCTCTGCAGACAGCAAAATATGCTCTTTGCCGTATGCTACAAAAAATACAGATGGCAAAATACTATGCCGTCTTGGTTTTTCTCCTACAGATGGCAAAATGAGAAGCACACCACACGGATCAACCTCACGGATTGATGACATGGCAGCGATCCATGACCGCCCGATGCTCTTGTGCACGATCCACACCACCTACCACCCCACCTGCCCACCACGCACTCCCCACGAGCCCGCATAACCACCCACCGCCCTCCTGCCTCCCTCATCTCGATCCTCCAGCCACCGCACCACCACCTACCTGCTGCCTCGCCAAATCCCCCGCCGCCGCCCGCCGGCGGCCTCCGCCCCCTCCGTGCGGCTCCGCGAGCCTCCTACTGCCTCGCGAGATCCCCCAGCCGCCGCCCGCCGGCGGCCTCCGCCCCCTCCCCGTGGCTCTGCGGGCCTCCTGTTGCCTCGCCAGATCCTCCCCGCCGCCGCCCGCCGGCGGCCTCCGCCCCCCTCCGCGCGGAGCCTCCTGCTGCCTCGCCGGATCCGGCCGGCGCTGGCCACCGCCCGCCTTCACGCGGCTCCATGCACCACCGACCTCCACCCTGCTCCACGCGCCGCCGGCCTTGGCCTCCTCTGCTCTCCTCTTCCTCCCACTTCCCAAAATTGAGTCGGCGGATTCTGCCTCCGCTACTCTCCTCCGCCACCCGCGTTCGCGCGTCGCGGGTCTCCGCTGCTCTCCTCTGCCAGCGGCGCGGCTTGGCGCTGATGGAGTTGGCAGGTCCCAATGGATCTGGGGTCCGCAACCGTCTCCAGCGCCCGGATGAGGGTGGCGAGCTCCGGCTCGGTGGCGGATGGCTGGAGCTTCTTGGGAGTCCATGGTGGCGTCAGTGTGCTCATGTCCATGGAGAAAGGAAGGAGAAGGCAGAGAGGCACGGCTGCTGGTCGCTGCCGCTCCAACGAGCACGGTCACAAGGGATGGTTACAGTCAGGCGCCGGCGTCCAGATCGAACTCTGTCCTGTAGTGTAATATGTTCATATGTATTCCATTCGCTTAGTGGAATAGAGTACTATTGTTTTAGATGAGCGAGTGATGATCGCTACTGTGTAAATAGAGTAGTTTTGGCTTGGGAAATATGTTCCTTCCTCGTTGATTCTTGGAACAATAGGTGTTGATGCATACTGTGGTGTTTATTGTCTGAAATTGGAATGATTGTTTAGTTTTTTTATTAAATAAAAATTCTTTGCCGTATGTGATTTTTGAGCCAGACGGCAAAGATTGATTCTGGCAGACATCAAAGATGGATCGTGGCAGACGACAAAGACACTTTTCTTTGCCCTCTGTGATTATACAGCTTGACGGCAAATATGGTTTTGCTGACGGCAAAGACATTGCCGTCTGTCCGATGAAAAGCTGACAGCAAAGTAGCCTTTGCCACCATTCTATTTGCCGTCTATGTTTGTCGTCAGCCGGCTGACGGCAAACTGTTTGCCATCTGTATTTCGCTCTTTGCCGTCTGTACTCGCTAGACGGCAAACTAGCTGATTCCTGTAGTGTGGCTAACTTACGCAAATAAGAGCGAGAAGAGAAGCAACGCAACGGTCGAGAAGCTATAAGTGATCAAGAAGTGATCCTGAAACTACTTACGTTCAAGCATAAGACAAGACCGTGCTCACTTCCCGGACTCCGCCGAGAAGAGACCATCATGGTTACACACGCGGTTGATTCATTTTAATTAAGTTAAGTGCCAAGTTCTCCACAACCGGATATTAACAAATTCCCATGTGCCACATAACCATGGGCATGGCTTTCAAAAGTTCAAACCCTGTAGGGGTGTCCCAACTTTTCCCAACACAAGCTCTCATAGTCAACGAAGGATATTCCTTCTCCCGAGAAGACCCGATCAGGCTCGGAATCCCGGTTACAAGACATTTCGACAATGGTAAAACAAGACCAGCAAAGCCACCCAATGTGTCGACAATCCCAATAGGAGTCGCATGTATCTCGTTCTCAGGACACACCGGATAGGTCAAGCTACTAGTAAAACCAGCCCTCAAGTTGCCCCGAGGTGGCCCCGCAGGTTGCCCGGTTCGGACCAACACTTAGAGAAGCACTGGCCCCGGGGGAGGGGGGGTTAAAATAAAGATGACCCTTGGGTTGGCCGACCCAAGGGAAGGGTAATAGGTTGTTAGGAAAATGTAAAACCAAGCTTGGGCCTTGCTAGAGGAGTTTTATTCAAAGCAAACTGTCAAGAGGTTCCCATAACACCCAAGCCCATAAGGAATGCAAATCAAGGAACATAACACCGGTATGACGGAAACTAGGGCGGCAAGAGTCGAACAAAACACCAGGCATAAGGCCGAGCCTTCCACCCTTTACCAAGTATATGGATGCATTAATTAAATAAGAGATATTGTGATATCCCAACATATCCATGTTACAACATGGAACAATCGTCACCTTCACCTGCAACTAGCAATGCTATAAGAGGTGCCGAGCAAAAGCGGTAACATAGCCAAACAATGCTTTGCTAGGAAAGGTGGGTTGGAGGCTTGACATGGCAATATGGGAGGCATGATAAACAAGTGGTAGGTAGCGCTACATAGCGATAGAGCAAATAACTAGCAAGCAAAGATAGAAGTGATTTCGAGGGTATGGTCATCTTGCCTGAGATCCCGCAAGGAAGAAGAACGAGTCCATGAAGAAGACAAACGGACGTAGTCGAACGGATCCTCACATCTCCGGAATGAAACCGAAGCTAACGAGAGAAGAAACCCGGAAAGAAGCAAGCAACATAGTAAACAACCATCACATAAATGTGGCATGATGCACAAACAAGTATCATGCATGACCGGTTTAATGAGGCATGGCATGGCAAAGTGCACAAGCAAAACTACAAGTTAAGTGGAGCTCAATATGCAACGAGTTGCATATTGACGAAACACCACAATGATTATTTAGTTCTCTCTCATTTAAGTACTCAACAAAATTAAATGTTGGTTAGCATGGCAAGGGGTGAAGCATATGAAAACTATATATCTAGGCAAGTTTAACTGAGGCCGGAACAACAAGCAACAAGTCCGGAGAAATACTCATGAGCATATATTAGATTTGGTACTTTTCTGCCCTATACACAATTTTAGATTTGTTAAACATGCAAAGTAATGCTACCATGTTAATCTAGGCATTTTTCTACCCCATTTACATATAAAGTTTATTAAATTTTGAGTTACGGTTATTAAGTTATGAATTAAATCATTTTAGCATGACATAGGAGCAAAATAATGCAAAGAACAGTTTTAACATAGATGAATGTTGCAAATTATGAAACTAGACAAAATTCTAAGCAAGTTACATATATAATTTAGTTAGATCCGATGCACGGTTGTGGAGTTATTATATGCATGAATATGAGGGACCTATCTGTAAAACTGCAACTCACTGGATAAATAGACAAATTCGCTGAACCTAAAAAAACTACACGGGCCAGATCTAGAACAAGGGCCGAACAGGGCAGGCACTAGGGTAGCTCACCCATGGGCCAAGGCCCGGTCAGTGCAATGGCTGGAGGAGGCTGGTTGCTAGGCTTTGGGCGCATCCGCTGGCGGGCTTGGGGAGCTGGGCCGGTGGAAGGAGGCAGGCCGACACATCGACTCGGGTCAACGAGGGCGAGCAGAAGCGCTGACTGCATGCACTCTTCTCCTGCTCGATGCAGGAGCAGGGAGGCCGGCGATGGCGCGAAGACCGGCAAGGGCTGTGACGAGGCAGGTCCGGCAGGGGCTCTCAGGCGTGGGGAAGCTCAGATCGACTGGATCCAGGGCGCGGGAAACCCGTTCCTGGTGGCAGTGGGCTCGACGAAGAAGAGCAGCAGCGGACATGAGCGGCTCCAGGAGAGGAACTTGGCGAGGGGTTCCACAGGCACGGGAGCACCGGAGATGGCCGGAGACGCGGGGACTTGGAGCTCAGGGAGGAGAAGCAGCGCAGGAGAGGCAGCAGCGCTGAGCACTCCAGCAGTTCCAGTCGGGGATGTGGCCGGAGGCGGGCGGGGAGTTGAGGCCATGGCGGTGGCGTCCTGGTGCCGCTCGCCGGAGCAGCGTCGGTGAGGAGGAAGACCTCGGGTGGCTCAAGGCAGGTCGAGCACGGGGCGAGACATGGCGTCCTTGGCGGCGGAGTGCTCTGCTCAAAACAGAGAGAGATCGAGAAGTGAGAGAGAGAGAAAAAGGAGGAAGAAAGAGAGAGCAAGGGAAGAAGTGGAGCGGGACGAGGACGGTCCTGGTGGATGAGGCGAGGTGCAAGCGGCAATGAGGAGGCGCTCGAGGCAGGAGGCGCACGACTGTAGGGTCCCGAGGTCGGCAGGGACAAATCTCCTGGATTTTAGGGTTGGCTTGATTTGGTAGGTGTTGGTCTTATATATAGCAAGTGGATTTTGATAGGGGCATTTGGTCCCTCCGATTTTAATCGGACAGTCTCGGACAAATAGGCTAGGGCTTCCAACCAAAGAATCAAAGATATTTTAGGGATGTTTGGGGATGATCCGGACCCAATGGTCACGACTGAGCGGTTTGGGTTCGGGACAGCTTTCGGACGCGCACGCGAGGAGGACCGTGGGCTGACGAGAGAGGTTAGATTGGGCCTGGCGCTAAGTAGTGGATTGTGTAGACGGTCTAGGGAGGAAAAAGAGGGAAAGCCCAGCAACAGTTTTCGGAGACCGAAAACGTCCGACGATAGACCGACTATAATGCCGCTATAGTTATCCATTGGGGCGTCAAACGAACTCTGAATGCGATGAAACTTGGCAGGCAATCTACCTACACTATAACAACACCGCTTGCCAACTTTCATCCCATTCCGATAACATTTCTCGGCCACTTATAAAATAATATTACGGACATGCCACGGGCGCGTGCGAGTGTGGTTGGGCTCAGAACGGACAACGGAAAGAACTAAGAGACCCGGACGGATGCAAGTTTTGAAAACATGAAGATGCAATGCAGATGATGACATGGCAAGATGCAACATGCAAGCGAATGACACGGAAACAAACAACGAATAACTGGAAGACACCTGGTGCATCGGTCTCGGGGCGTCACAATAGTCCACCACTACAAGAGGATCTCGTCCCGAGATCTAGGCTGGCACTAGAGAGAAAGCGGAAGAGGAAGAGGAGAGTTAAAACTAAGTTGCTTCTTGTACAAACGAGTGAAACCAATGAACCTTGAGAGGTTAAACAATTTGAAAGAAGAATACAACGGAGATGAACGAAGTTGAAAACACTCCGTTAGAAAAGACGAACAAGGAACGTTACTAGAACCTTGTTGGTTGAAAGACATAAGAAAAGGGGTACAATAGACAAGAAGTACACGCAAGCACTCTGGTAGAAACGAGATGTACAAGGAACGATAAAGATCAATTATGACAACACTCCGGTTAAGATCAATTTGGACAACACTCCGACTGTAAATGGAAGGAATTGAACATGAACTTGACAAGATGAGAGGATACTTGATGAAATCAACAACACACTGTCTCCGGAACTATTGAAAGAATGGCACAATGGGTAAGAAAGATTTTAGACAGCACTCCGGTTGAGTAGGGAGGCAAAAATTCATAAGATGAGAGAGCTCGAATGAAAACACGACACTCCGGTTAAATGTATAAGCAAAGGAAATAACATGTTCTTTGACAAAAATGGGATGATGGGTCGAAGCGTGCAACATCACAATGCCTCCGGAACAAAAGATAGAACGGATTGTAAGTAACGAAGAAGAAAACAACATCTTCTACGACGAATGAATTTGCAAGCATCCTTCCAAGAAGGTTAAAACGGAGTTGTTGGAAAGACCAACAACGAAACAAATAATCTTGTGGTGGGCTTATGAAAAACATCTCAAAACTGAGGTGAAGTTCTTCCACCGAAAATAATGATTGAGTGGGAACAAAGAAGAGATGAAAAACTTCTTCACCGAGATAGGAAGAAGAAAATTGGATCATTGATAAGCACCACAATCGCAACATTCCTTAGGGAAGGCTTTAGGTGAAATATAACCCAAGATAACTCCAATGAAGAGATTGATGGATTTAAAATACCTCATTCTTGACAACATGTGAATTGCGAAACAAGAATGGAATTGTCAAGAAAAGATATAGCACCACCTTAAAAGATAAGGTAGAAAGAATCACACTTTGGAATGCACGATGAAGAATACTTGAACTCCTCAAAACAAACATGTGTTGAGCACCATGTTTAATTTTGAGTAAAGCTTGGCGGATCGTAACTTTCAAGAGAAATCTTAAAGAACAATTGAAGAATGAAAAGAATCCTTGACGAACCACCATGTAGAACCTCCATGAAGAATTCTGGTAATAAAAGGATGATAAATAGAAAGGGAAATTGAGACCATAAGGTGAAGCCTTGCAATGATTTTGTAACACCCACAATGCGGCTATATCTCCCATGTGTCGGGGCACGACTTAGAGGCATAGCCGCATGGTAGGTTTGTTGCAAGAGGGGTAATCTTCACACATCCCATTTACTCAATAAGAAAGGCATAAAGAGTTGGCTTACAATCGCCACTTCACACAATACATAAATATTCATACATCATCCAAAAATAAAAGAAGACAACCCCAAATGCTAGATCCCCGATCGTCCCAACTGGGCTCCACTACTGATCAACCGGAAACGAAACAACACAACGAACAAGATCTTCATCGAGCTCCCACTTGAGCTGGTTGCATCACCTGCACTAGTATCGCCGGCACCTGCAACCGTTTGGAAGTATCTGCGAGTCATGACGACTCCGCAATCTCACACCCACAAGATCAAGACTATTTAAGCTTAAAGGTAGGAAAGGTGGTGAGGTGGAGCTACAACAAGCACTAGCATATATGGTGGCTAACTTACGCAAAAGAGAGCGAGAAGAGAAGCAAAGCACAGTCGAGAAGCTAATAATTGATCAAGAAGTGATCCTGAAACTACTTATGTTCAAGCATAACACGAGACTGTGTTCTCTTCCCGGACTCTGCGGAAAAAAGACTATCACGGCTACACACGTGTTTGATTCATTTTAATTAGATTAAGTGTCAAGTTGTCTACAACCGGACATTAACAAATTCCCATCTGCCCATAACCGTGGGCACGGCTTTTGAAAGTTCAAAACCCTGCAGGGGTGTCCCAACTTAGCCATCACAAGCTCTCACGGTCAATGAAGGATATTACTTCTCCCGGGAAGACCCGATCAGTCTCGGAATCCCGGTTACAAGACATTTCGACAATGGTAAAACAAGACCAGCAAAGCCACCCGATGTGCCGACATCCTGATTGGAGCTGCACATATCTCGTTCTCAGGGCAACACCGGATTGTCCAAACTTCCGGTAGGCCAGCCCAGAGTTGCCCCTAGTGGCCACCGGCGGCTGACAGGTTCGGACCAACACTTAGACAAGCACTGGCCCAGGGAGGTTAGAATAAAGATGACCCTTGAGTCTGCAGAACCCAAGGGAAGGTGATAGGTTGTTAGGAAAATGTAAAACCAAGGTTGGGCCTTGCTGGAGGAGTTTTATTTAAAGCAAACTGTCAAGGGGTTCCCATAACACCCAACCGTGTAAGGAACACAAAATCAAGGAACATAACACCGGTATGACGGAAACTAGGGCGGCAAGAGTGGAACAAAACACCAGGCATAAGGCCGAGCCTTCCACCCTTTACGAAGTATATAGATGCATTAAAGTAAATAAGAGATAATAATGATATCCCAACAATATCCATGTTCCAATATGGAACAAACTTCAACTTCACCTGCAACTAGCAACGCTATAAGAGGGGCTAAGCAAAAGCGGTAACATAGCCAAACAACGGTTTGCTAGGAAAGGTGGGTTAGAGGCTTGCCATGGCAATATGGGAGGCATGATATAGCAAGTGGTAGGTATCGCGGCATAGCAATAGAGCGAGCAACTAGCAAGCAAAGATAGAAGTGATTTCAAGGGTATGGTCATCTTGCCTGAGATCCCGCAAGGAAGAAGAACGAGTCCAAGAAGTAGATGAACGGATGTAGTCGAATGGATCCTCACAACTCCGGAACGAAACCGAAGCTAACAAGAGAAGCAACCCGGAAAGTAACAAGTAACAAAATAAACAGCCATCACATAAACATGGTATGATGCACAACCAAGTATGATGCATGTCCGGTTTAAATATGCATGGCATGGCAAAGTGCACAAGCAAAACTACAAGTTAAGTGGTGCTCAATATGCAACGAGTTGCATATTGACGGAACACCACATCAATTATTTAGTTCTCTCCCGTTTATGTACCCAACAAAATTAAATGTTATTAAACATGGCAAGAGGTGAAACATGAGTAAAAAGCATAGTTAGTCATTTTAAATGAGGCCGGAAACATCAAACAACAATTCCGGTAAATCCCCATATGCATTTAGCAATTTAACGCAAACAACAATTTTAAACATTTTTAATGTTATTATCATGATGCGGATGTCATATGCAAGTTATGTAAATTTTTGTGAAAATGTTGATAAGAGTATGATATGAAGCATTTGGTCACCATGGCGGAACAAAAGGGTGCGACGGCAACAACGACGAGAATGGTGCCACGGCGGCGAAACAGAAAATGATGTCGCGGCAACATTCCGATGATCTAGTAGCTCATGAGGATACCGGTGCAAAAGGAAGTTGGTGTGAGTGTGACATGCAAAATGATGGGGTGCTCCCAGATACCGGGTTCCCACATGTCGATGACAAGGCAACGAGGAACTCGCAAAGAACAGCTCGAACACGGTGCAACCACGAGCATCTCATACATCACTCAACATTCGTTCACGGGCGTCATCTTGGTGGTTATACCTTCGAAGCGTGCAAATGGGATGGTTCGGGTTTGTCGAGGGAAGTAGAGGAAGTAGTCGTTCTCGCATGCTCTAGGGTCGACGGTAGAGGTTCTCGCGATCTCGGCGACGGTAGTGGTACATGTTTATCATTGGATGAGTTTCCGTAGATGTTCGGGGTCACGGCGAGGAACTTGATGCATCGTTGAACTTGGCGTCCGAGGAATCCCGCGTAGTCGTACACGAGTCATAGTCGAACTTGATGGTTCCATTACATGGTTCTTCGGATACGGTAGTTTTTGTCGGTTCGTAGATGAACTTGACGAATCCGAGGGCTCCGGCCATCGAGGTACTGGGCGCAACACCGTGTAGTCATACATTTTGAAGAGGAACTTGGCCATCCGAAGGTGTACTTGGCGAACAACGATCATCGTGGAAGTAGTGGTACTTAGGCATTTTGGGCAGCACTCGTTCGGGCATCCTTGGTCTTGCCGGCGGTGTACTTGGCAAATCTAGAGGTGGTCATCGGTAGTTGAACTTGGCGAATCCCAGGGACGCTCAGGTCTGTGCGGGACTTGGTCTTGCTGTCCTGGTTGTAGGAAGAAGTGGCCCACGTGCTTGGCGGCCTTGGTCAACAGCGGGTGACGAGGTGGAGACGGAGTCGTGGGAGGTAGCGGCGTCAGGGCATGGTTGGCGGACGGAGTAGCTCTGGCGAGCAGGGGACGGTCGGCTGTCGGCGCTGCGGCGCAGCTCGGCGGCGGCAAGGCAGCAGCGGGATGCGACAGGAGGAGAAGAAGACGGCGCGACGCTCGCCGGTGACGAGGAGGAAGCAGGGGCGTAGGCGTGGCGCTCCGGTTGAGGGACTTGGCGCACAGGGGCATCGTGGGGATGGTGCTAGTCCTCTCCTCCAGCGAATCACGAACGACGGGTGAGTGGACGATCTTCGAGCGAAGGAGGGGAGTCCTGCCGGCGTGGTCGTCTCACCATGACCCGAGGCAGGGGAGGAGCGGGCTTGGGGCGGCCAGCGAGGGTGCACGGGGATGAGCTCTAGGATGGCAGGGGTAGGGGCCAGGGTAGGGTATCAGTTGGAGAGGCGGACGAGCTCTAGGATGGCGCGGGAGGTCCGGCGTGGCGT
>NC_041384.1:387979584-387995748 GCF_002162155.2 Triticum dicoccoides
ATGGGAAGGCGGAGTTCTTGCTCGGGGAGGCGCGGGAGATGGGCGCCGTGGTGCTCTGCAGATGGAGGAGGCGCGGGGAGAAGGAGAGGGATGGAGAGGAGGAAGGAGCGATGTGAGGTTATTTCTCTCCCTGGCGATGCGTTGGTGGCAGCGCCATGGGGTTCGGGCGAGGAAGAGAGGTGGAGATCGAGAGAGGGGCTGGGGAACAGGCTCAGGAGAGGCTAGGGTTAAATGGGGGAGTGGGCCTTGAGAGGCCGGCCCAGTAGAGAGGGAGAGATGCGCCTAGGGAGGCCGGTGGCTGGGCCTTAGGCCAATTTGACTGGCCTGGCTGGGGTGGGCTCTCTCCCTCTATCTCTTCTCATTAACAGAAGAAATAAAGGAAAGAGAGGAAAGAAAAAAAAGGAGATAAGAAAATGGATGAACAAAGAATCTGGGCACATGGATTATTTTTCCTGGACTCACAAAATTGAGCTTGACACAAGAAAAATGGAAAAGTGCATGAGGATTATTTGCAAGTGTGTTCCGGTTAATTCGAAACTAATGGAATATTTATTATAGCTCCTTAATATTGGGAGGATATGTTATAAAGAGAATCACCATGTGAATTCCCTCGGTTTAAATGGATCGAAGATCCATACAATTTAATTGGATGAGTTTTAAGAAGAGGTGCAAGATGACATGATGCAAAAACGAAAGCAACGAACCAAACAAATCACACGACGAATCTCGGAACCCATGGAAGGCATTTGAAGCTCCGGGCTTGGGGCATTACAGATTTAGATGGATCTTCGCGATGAGATAATGCGGAAAAACTTGGAACTCCGGAAAAGAAAGATGAACAAAAGAGATCAAGAATTTTGATGAACCTCCGGAATAAGAAATTGGATTCACTCGATGAAACAAGAATAAGAATTACATTATGCTTATCCTTCACCAATTTAAATTGATGACAAGTAACGGATTTGGCATACTACTTATTCTCGTAGAAAGGATTAAAGAGAGGAACTTGAGAAGGTCTTCAACGAACCACCGGTAGGATGCCAAATCCGTTACTTGTCAACGAACCACCGGTAGGATTTGGCATACTACTTATCCGTTACTTGCTTAAACTTGAGAAGGTCTTCAACGAACCACCGGTAGGATAGAAACAACGAATAAATTGATATGAGAACATAGGAAGGGGAATCTCAAACGAAACACCGTACGAATTGAAAAACGATTGAAGAAAAGATAAAGAAACACCGGGAAGAATTAAAGAACGAATGAAGATACTTGAGGGAATTTGATACATGAGAACGAATGGATCACGAACTGATTAGAGAATATTTGAATGATGCACCGGTAAGACTTGGAGAACAATAGTTGAAAGCCGAGAACGAATAAACTTGAATTGATGGCCTTGGGAGAATCAAACTGAAAAGACTCCTGAATTGGTCTGGATGGGTGAAAAGAATTCTCAAAATCGAATACAATTATGAGAGTATAGCATAATAGTAGAACCAATGATGAAAAGAATGTGAAAGATCTTGGAGAAGGCATTTGACTGATGATAACTCATTCTTACGTCTAACTTGGAAAATGAATTTGAGAGTAATTCCGAGAAAATTAGAAGAGTTAGGTAAGATCCTGGAAAAAGACTTGTGGGTTAGGGCCCGCTCAAAAGATACACCGTTGAAATGGTTAATTGAAAAGGAGATTGGCTCGGTTGATTTAAATGGCTTGAATGAGATAACAACCGTGAAATAGCTTGAATGGATCTTGAATGAAAAACGAGCCTTGTGAGATATCTCCAACACTCTGGAACAATTGAATAGCGAGAAGTGAATGATTAAGAGATACACGCATACGAAAACACTTGGATCAAGGAAGGGAATATGATCAACACCGAAAACTTGACTTGAATCCACCGGAGAAGATAAAAGAAACAAGGAATGATGAACTTGAGGCTCCGTTAGTATCTTCCTGAGAATCACCGGATAAGAACATTGACATAAAAGAATGGAGAGACTTCTCACAAATAAAAGGATACATGATTAAGAAATATGAATCCTTGAAGAAAAAGAAAGGGTGGGAGGGCGGGAAAAAGAAAAGCAACTTGGGAACGGATGAAAGGAACAACGTTGAGAAAACTGAGATTGGACCTTGCGGATGTTCAAAGTGATCAGATCCACTTGAAGAGGAGCACACCGATTGAGAAGAAATTGAGATGACAAACTCGATGATAAAGAAGGATTTGTATTCATATAGAAGTATGAGAACACCACTTAGGAAAGGTATGGAATCAACAATTGACATTGAAGCAACTCGAATACCACAATCAAAACAAAACAAAGGATTGGCTTGCAGAATAAGCCGGAAACAAACATATGATAGATCCCATATGGTATCATATGTCTGTTGGAAGGATATTGAGGGAGTCCTGGATTAGGGGGTCTCCAGACAGCCGTACTATATCCTTTGGCCGGACTGTTGGACTATGAAGATACAAGATTGAAGACTTCGTCCCGTCTCCGGATGGGACTCTCCTTGGCGTGGAAGGCAAGCTTGGCAATACGGATATGTAGATATCCTCCCTTGTAACCGACTTTGTGTAACCCTAGCCCCCTCCGGTGTCTATATAAACCGGAGGGTTTAGTCCGTAGGACAACATACAATCATACCATAGGCTAGCTTCTAGGGTTTAGCCTCTACGATCTCGTGGTAGATCAACTCTTGTAATACTCATATCATCAAGATCAATCAAGCAGGACGTAGGGTTTTACCTTCATCAAGAGGGCCCGAACCTGGGTAAACATCGTGTCCCCTGCCTCCTGTTACCATCCACCTTAGACACATAGGTCGGGACCCCGTACCCGAGATCCGCCAGTTTTGACATCGACATTGGTGCTTTCATTGAGAGTTCCACTGTGCCGTCACTGTAAGGCTTGATGGCTCCTCCGATCATCGGTAACGATGTAGTCCAGGGTGAAGTTTTCCTCCCCAGACAGATCTTTATATTCGGTGGCTTCGCACTGCGGGCCAACTCACTTGGCCATTTGGAGCAGATCGAGAGCTACGCCCCTGTCCGTCAGGTCAGGTTCGGAAACCTAAACTACACTGCCGACATCCACGGAGACTTGATCTTCGACGGACTCGAGCCCATGTCAGGTGCGCCGCACAATCACGACGAGCATGACGTAACTCTACCGTCAGACAATGTTCGGGAGATCGCATCCGCCACTACTCCGGCCCTTAATCCGGAGCAAATTGCACCATCCGAGGACGGGGGAATAGACTCCGCCAAGGAGGCCGCACTATTAGTGGCGATAGAGCCGGATACTGACTTCACCCCTTACGAGAGCCGTGTTGATGAACCACTAGATTCGTCTCCGGCCACGGACTCCGAGCCGCCTGTGTCCGTGCCTATCGAATCCGATTGGGCACCGCTCATGGAGTTTACCTCTGCGGATATCTTTCAGCACTCGCCTTTTGGTGACGTGCTAAATTCATTAAGGTCCCTCTCTTTGTCGGGAGAACCTTGGCCGAACTATATCTGGCTAGGATGGGATGCGGACGACGAAGAAATTCGCTCCCCACCCACCACCAACTTAGTCGCCACTGTCGACGATTTTACCGACATGCTCGACTTCGACTCCGAAGACATCGACGGTATGGACGACGATGCAGGAGACGAACAGGAACCACCGCCCACAGGGTGCTGGACCGCCACCTCATCATATGATATATACATGGTGGACACCCCCGAAGAAGACAATGGCGACGAGACAGCAGAGGATGACCCCTCCAAGAAGCAGCCCAAGCGCCGACGTCAGCGGCGCCGCTCTAAGTCCCTCCATAGCAAAAGTAGTGATACCGACACAAGAGACAACAACACTCCGGATAGTGCCAAAGACGACAATAATCCCCTCCAGCACGATTTAGAGCGGGAGGGTGAACAAGCTCGCCCTTCAGAACGGGGAGCAGATGGAGAATCGGAGGAGGACAATTACATGCCTCTCTCTGAAGACAAGGTGAGCCTCGGCGATGAAGAATTTATCGTGCCTGAGGATCCCGTCGAGCAGGAGCGCTTCAAGCACCGGCTTATGGCCACAACAAATAGCTTGAAGAAAAAGCAACAATAGCTTCAAGCTGATCAAGATCTGCTAGCAGAAAAATGGACCGAAGTCCTTGCGGCCGAGGAATACGAACTCGAGTGCCCCTCCAAGAATTACCCAAAGCGCAGGTTGCTACCCCACCTCGAGGAGGAAGCATTGAAACCTACATCACAGTGTACGATGCGGCTGACCGGCCACCTCATGGCCGAGCCAGAGAGGCGTTTCGGCCTGAAGTTCAGCCTGCACCCCGCCGCCACTCAAACAAAAATACCAAGGCCCAGGGCAACACACGAGACTTGCGAGACGTATTGGAAAACAAGGAAAAACATGCAAGATCGATCTACGGATCACGGGGGCGCGCACGAATACGCGACGATGATCGTCACACCGGATACACTAAAAGTAAATCCGGCCGAGCCGGACACGGCAGACAAGACTCGTATGAACCGCGTCGCGATATAGCCGGGCACAGAGGCGCCGCGCACCCCTTATGCTTCACTGATGAAGTAATGGATCACGAATTCCCAGAAGGGTTTAAACCCGTAAACATCGAATCGTACGATGGTACTACAGACCCCGCGGTATGGATAGAAGACTTCTTCCTCCACATTCATATGTCCCGCGGGGATGACCTACATGCCATCAAGTATCTCCCGCTCAAACTCAAAGGACCGGCTCGGCATTGGCTCAATAGCTTGCCGCCAAACTCCATTGGAAGTTGGGACAACCTGGCAGAGGCATTCCTGGACAATTTCCATGGCACTTATGTGCGACCGCCGGACGCTGACGATTTAAGTTATATAACTCAGCAGCCAGGGGAATCAGCCAGGAAATTCTGGACCCGGTTCCTAACCAAGAAGAACCAAATTGTCGACTGTCCGGATGCAGGGGCCTTAGCGGCATTTAAGCATAATATCCGTGACGAATGGCTCGCCCGACACCTCGGCCAAGAGAAGCCAAAATCCATGGCAGCCCTCACGACACTTATGACCTGCTTTTGTGTGAGTGAAGATAGCTGGTTGGCTTGTAGTACCAATACAGCAAGCAAACCTGGCATATCACAAGCTAGGGATAGCAACGGCAAACCACGATGCAACAAACACAAGCGCCGCAAATATGGTGAAAACGCCAAAAATACGGCAGTTAATGCCGGGTTCAGGGGCTCAAAGTCCGGTCAGCGGAAAGGGCCACCCAAAAATACAAATCCGGGTCCATCCAGGCTCGACCGCATACTCGCTCGCCAATGCCAAATTCACGGCACCCCAGAAACGGCAACCACCCATACCAACAGAGAATGTTGGGTCTTCAAACAAGCCGGCAAGGCAGGCGCCAAAAACGAAGAGGGGTCTCAAAGCGACGATAGCGACGAAGAGCCCAGATCGCCGAACACAAGAGGGCAAAAGAAATCCCCCCATATTCAATCGGTGAATGCGGTAAATACCGCCCAAATTGCCCACTTGGACCGGATATGCACCCTTAGGGACGGCAGCTCAACAGAACTAGCCGTCCCACAATATAAGCTAGGGCCGGTCACCTTCAACCACACGGATCATCCGGTCAATGCCTGTCGGGGCAATCCAGTCGCACTAATCCTCGACCCAGTAGTAGATGGGTTCCACCTCACTCGAGTCCTTATGGATGGAGGTAGTAGTTTAAATCTGCTTTACCAGGACACAGTGCGCAAGATGGGCATTGATCATTTAGCGATCAAGCCCACTAAAGCCACTTTTAGAGGCATCATACCAGGTATGGAGGTTAGCTGTACAGGCTCCATTGCCCTCGAGGTAATCTTTGGATCACCAGAAAATTACCGTATCAAAGAGTTAATCTTCAAAATCGCCCCTTTCCGCAGTGATTATCAAGCACTGCTCGGGCGAACCGCGTTCACTCGATTCAACGCGGTGCCACATTATGCCTACCGTAAGCTCAAAATGCCCGGTCCACATGGCATCACCACGGTTCATGGAAAGGCCGAACCTTCCTTCGGCACCAACAAATACTTCACTGCCTTAGCAGCAGTAACAACAAGCAGCACCTTGCAGCCGAACCTCGAGTCGACGCCCAGGCTCCCGGACACCATCAAGGGGCTCCGAACTACTTCACGGAAGGATACCCCGGCTCGTCCAGAGCTCAACTAAAACACTCCGGCGAAGGCCATGACAGGCCGAACTCAGTGGTTCAACCGTCCTCCGGCACACAAACATTTCTTATATTTCCTTTGCAGGTTCACCTTTGCATCGACCAGGACGGACTCCACAGAGGCAGCTCGAACGCGTCAGGGGATCCTTAGACATTCCCCGCAGCGAACATCTGGCTACAATACGGATCCACACTCAACCTCTTCCCCCTAGTCACAGCAGGTTCTGCTATCACAACTCCTTTTTTTTCACATTACTTGTACCCATACGCATAGACGTACTATTCAAATACAACATGTGGATTTATATGATGTTTACCTGCTGATTATTTCTTATCAAAATCATTTCGTCAAATGGCATCTGTACACAGCGATATGCCTTAAATATGCCAGGGGCTTCGTTTTCCCCATAACACGGCAATAAAAGTCCGAACACCTTCATGGAAGTTCGGCACCCCAAACTTATAGCATTATATGCATCAGATCCGAATCATGTCTTGGGTCAATAGTTGGGTTTGCCCGGCTCCCATGTTTTGGTACCTTACGTTCCGCTATATCGGCTAAGGTAGCACTGGGAGAACTACTGCGATTGTGTCCCGGTTCTTCTGGATGAGCACCTCAGTAGAGAAAGCCGAAAACTAACTGTCATGATACGGCGAGAGCTGGTCAGCTGTCCGAGCGGTCACAAAATCTTTAAGGATTTCTCCCGCATAATGCCATAACCAATGCAGCGTGCGATGGATCGGCTTTTTCTCCGATGAGGCGCTTATAGAGCCCCTAGTATGGTCTTCCAAACACAAGGGGCTGCGTCGACCATACTAAAGCTCCTATGGCTAAGTGAGAGTGATAAAGCCCTATAGTCCGATTGCCTAGTTCGTTGTGCTGAGCACGTCCTTCGGAGGACCCAAAACTGGGATAAAGAGTGCTCTGGTTTATCCCGAACACCCCCGTACTTCTTACGTGGGGGCAGAAGCCAACGACTGGCCAACTCTCAGTCTTAACATAAAAACGGCCGCACAGGAGGGTAAACTTTTATATAACAAGCGACATATAAATGACCTTGTTCAAACATTACAAAGGACAACATGATCGGCATTTCATGGAAATATAATGTCCTTGGTGCATAGCTCCGCTGCAAGGTAGGATCCTTTCAGGACACTCTTATAATATAATTCGGGCTTGTGGTGCTCCTTCCCCTCTGGCGGTCCCTCGGTCACTAGCTTTTCGGCATCCATCTTCCCCCAGTGCACCTTTGCAAGGGCGAAGGCCATTCATGCTCCTTCTATACAGACCGACCGCTTGATGACGTCAAGTCGAGGGCAAGTGCTTACAAGCCGCCTCACGAGCCCGAAGTAGCTGCTTGGAATCGGCTCAGCAGGCCATAGCCGGATAACCATATCTTTCACGGTTAGTTCCGCCGCCTTATGCAGTTCGATCAGCTGTTTCAGTTAATTGGAAAAAGGCACCGGATAATTCGGCGCCAAATACTGCGACCAAAAAAGCTTATCGGCGGTGTTCCTTCCTTCGGCTCGGTAGAATTGAGTGGCATCGGATATGCTGTGAGGTAGCTCGGCAAATACACCTGAGAAGTCTAGATTCACAATCAGAAACATAGTTTTCCCTTCAAATATTTGCTTTACATGGGAAAAGCCTTACCCACCGCGATCTTCCTCGCCTCCAGGATCCCCTGCAGGGCGCTTTGGGTTCTCCCCCAGGGCGTTGCTCGTGGCTTGACGCGCCTTGGTGAGTTTGGACTCTTTCTCAGTTAAACTCTGCTCCAAGGTCTCACATTTACTTACAGGCTCTTGCATCTCCTGCTCAGCTTTAATAACTCTGGCCTCGTGTTTCTCACGAAGAGTCCGCTCCGTGGCCACCTTTTCCTCGGCCTCGGCAACAGCCCTTTTGAGGGCCTCGACTTCGGTCATAAGCCCTAGCACAAATTATGCGTCTTATCTCATACTGAACATTTATTTGACAATAAATGCGCGCAACGCTCGTGCATACCTTGTTTATCCCTCAACTGCATTTTCAATTGGCCAATTTCTTCTATGGCCCGCTCCAGACTTTGATTTAGTCCGGAGATCTCCGCAGTATGAGAGGCAACAACCGCGACAGGTATCTGCTTGCAACAGAAGAGAAATCAATATCATTCAATGAGTCTTCCAGTGATCATCAATGCGATCCCCTGTCCGGTTCTTTCTTTCACCGAACAGTGTATCAGGGGCTACTATCTATACTATGACACTCTTCGACAACTTATAAAACATACCTCAAAGCCTCTTATAAGTTTGATACAGGCTTCGTTCAGTCCACTCTCAGTTGACTGAATCTTCTCAATCACCGCACCCATAAGGGCACGGTGTTCGTCAACGATGGAGGCGTCTCGTAACGCCACCAACAAAGCACCCAACACCTCTGGATGGACAAAGGTCGCCGGCGGAACAGGCACGCCCCTCCAGCCGAGGGAGGCTGCCTTCTTGATTCTGGAGCCATATAGGCCCCTGGAATCGCATCCGGTGGGGAGCCGAACTTAGGATCGCCCCCGCCGTCAGACCCCATGGGAATCTTTTCCCCCACGTGTCCGGCCCCTGCGGTTTGACCTCCAAGCGCCACCTTCGCGGTTTCTGCCTTTCCTCCTTGGGCGGGGTCCTTCTGGGACGAAGCCTCGGTGTTATGCACCTGGTTGGAGGAAGGGGCCTTTGGGGGCGTCCCGCTCTCCATAGCATTTGAGCTCAACAGGTCCTCTGATGAGGATTGTTTGGTACGGGACCTCACCGGACTACCAAAAAAAAACTTAAGGTTATAATACTAAGCCAAGATGAGTCCGGACGCTTATACGTACTTGGATTTTATATACTTACGAGTTCACCAGGGGCTGGGCCCTGGGATCCCATGCCGGGCCGCTGTCGGCAGCGGTAGTGGACTCCTCCGGAAGAGAAGCCCTTCCCCTTTTGGGAAGTTCGACCTCCAAGGGTGCGGAGGCCGTCCTCTTCCTCCTTTACCCCGCAGGGGATTCATCTTCCTCCTCCCTTTTACCCTCTTCGGAGGCGGAACGAGCATCAGAGCCTTCGGGTATTGTGTCCGGAGTGCCGCGACGACGAATGCCGCCCCGGGTCTTTTTGGCCTCCTTTTTGGTCGTCTTCTTCGACACCTTGTAGGGCACCAGGACCAGCATCTTCGTTAGAAGTGGGATGGCCGGGTCTTCGGGCAACGAGGCCGGACAATGGATCCACTCTGCCTTCTTCGTCCAGCTCTGGGGGAGTTGAATAAACATGCGTTAAGTGCTTCCTTTGGGTCATGCAGATAGAAAAGTTTGATAAACTCACCAAACTTGCAGGGCGGGACAGTTGGTACCCGTGGTCTTCGGCGGAGTCCGGCCATGATTTGCTGGACTTGAAAAGCACCTTCCAAATGTCCTCGTGCGAGGAGCCGAAGAACCTTCACAAAGTTTGGTGCTTGGCCGGATCCAAATCCCATAGATTGCAAGTTCGGTGTTGACAAGGCAGTATCCGACGGACTAACATCACTTGGACTACGTTGACAAGTTCAATGTTCTTATCTCCCATATCTTTAACGCGCGTCTGAAGCACCGACAGTTTGTCGGACGAGGACCAGTCCAAGCCTTTCTTGACCCAGGATAAAAGCCGCAGAGGGGCGCCGGATCGAAACTCGGGAGAGGCGGCCCATTCCTTGCCGCACGGCTCAGTGATGTAAAACCACTGTTGTTGCCAGTCCTTGACAGAATCATTAAAGGTTCCCATTGGCCATACGACATTGGGCATCTTGCTCACCATAGCGCCCCCCGCACTCGGCGTGCTCGCTGCCCACCACCTTGGGCTTCACATTAAAAACCTTCAGCCATAAACCGAAGTGCGGTGAAATATGGAGAAAAGCCTGGCACACGACAGTGAATGTTGATATGTTGAGGAAGAAATTAGGGGACATATCGTGAAGACCGATACCATAATAATACATGATGCGACGGACGAAAGGGTGGAGGGGAAACCCTAGCCCGCGGAGAAAGTGGGGGAGGAATACAACCCTCTCGTGGGGTTCTGGAGTAGGGACGATCTGTCCCGCCGCCAGGAGACGGTGGCTGATTTTCTTGACCATACCCGGCCTCCCGAAGCTTTTTGATATCCTTCTCTCAGACAGTAGAGGCCATCCATTTGCCTCCTGCTCCGGATCCGGACATCTTTGGAAGACCTTTTGTGGGTAGAGAAGGTGAACGCTCGGGCGCTGGAGCCTGAGCAGAATGGAATGAATCAGGAAGAGGGCATGGGGGAAAAGAGTGAATCCTAATCCCTTTATAAGGGCGGAAGAGGCGATGCGCCTCCCCACTCGCCTGGTAAAACCTCTTATTCCCCAAGCGCCCTAATTGATGGCACGGTTGGGTTACCCGCATCCGTATTGATGAGAATCCCATGATAAGGGGACACAATCTCTGCTTCGACAAGACGTGCCAAGGAAACCACCTCCCGATGTGTGTAGTAGCTGGTTGAGAAAAATGGTTTGAATAATGACCGGGCCATGACATGATGTCACGATGTCAAAACATGTCAGCAAATTAGATTTGTGGAAATATTATTCTCTCTACGGTGGTACGTGGAACTTGTTTTGCAGAGCCGGACACTATCCTTGTGTTCAAAATCTTCTATGAAGTATTCGGAAGAAGAACCCACCTTGCAATGTCGAAGACAAAACTGCGCACCGGACTCATCGTCATTGAAGCCTGGTTCAGGGGCTACTAAGGGAGTCCTGGATTAGGGTTCTCCGGACAGCCAGACTATATCCTTTGGCCGGACTGTTGGACTATGAAGATACAAGATTGAAGACTTCATCCCGTGTCCGGATGGGACTCTCCTTGGCGTGGAAGGCAAGCTTGGCAATACGGATATGTAGATCTCCTCCCTTATAACCGACTTTGTGTAACCCTAGCCCCCTCTGGTGTCTATATAAACCGTAGGGTTTAGTCCATAGGACAACATACAATCATACCATAGGCTAGCTTCTAGGGTTTAGCCTCTACGATCTCGTGGTAGATCAACTCTTGTAATACTCATATCATCAAGATCAATCAAGCAGGACGTAGGGTTTTACCTCCATCAAGAGGGCCCGAACCTGGGTAAACATCGTGTCGCCTGCCTCCTGTTACCATCCGCCTTAGACGCACAGTTCGGGGCCCCCCTACCCGAGATCCGCCAGTTTTGACACCGACAGATATCCTACGTGATACTTGAATTACGACTTATAAACTCCCGAAACTTTTTGGTTATGCAATTAGGTGTTGGGGATACAGGGGAAGCATAATATCTCACCCGAAACTAGCAAATCCTACATCTAGCTGTATTCATACTTCAACACATAACCAAGAAACCTTCGGAAATCATGTACCTCAACCTTCGAAAAGCATCCGTTATACGAGTTATGGCAATACTCCCGAACTCCCGCCCTAGTACTGGGTGACGTCGAGGTTATCTAACCAACAACTGCATAAAAGAGATTTTCGATGTCGGCGAAACTCAGGTATTCCAGAACTGCAACGATAAAATTGTGACGACAACACCTCGGAGCTCAACTCCCCGGGACACTGCCACAACCCCTAAATGTCAGGAGGCACCAAGAATAATGTTCTCGTCACAAGACTATCGAAACAATTCCAAGATACCCACGTGATCCTAAATTTTTTTTCGTGAAATTTGAGGAGAGAAAAGTCAAAACTTCTATGTCAGGAGGCCTCACCAGAGCGAAGAAGGGACCGAGGATTAAAACGAATCCTACTCTACAATATATATAATCCTAAGACTCAAAACATTTTGTTCTAGACTCAACAACGTCAGTGATTCGATCAAGCAGGGGGCTCCTAAGTCGGCGATGGCTCTGATTACCAAGTTGCAACACCCACAATGCGGCTATATCTCCCACGTGTTGGGGCACGACTTAGAGGCATAGCCGCATGGTAGGTTTGTCGCAAGAGGGGTAATCTTTACACATCCCATGTACTGAATAAGAAAAGGATAAAGAGTCGGCTTACAACCGCCACTTCACACAAATACAAGTTAAACATACATCATCCAGAAGACAATCAAGGTCCGACTACGGAAACCAAATAAAAGAAGACAACCCCAAATGCATAGATTCCCGATCGTCCCAACAGGGCTCCACTACTGATCAAACGGAAAAGACACAAAACAACGATCAAGATCTTCATCGAGCTCCCACTGGAGCTCAGTTGCGTCACCTGCACTGGTATCATCGGCACCTGCAATTGTTTGGAGGTATTTGTGAGCCACGAGGACTCAGCAATCTCACGCCCGCGAGATCAAGAGTATTTAATCTTATGGGTAGGAAAAGGTAGTGAGGTGGAGCTGCAGCAAGCACTAAGCATATATGGTGGCTAACTTATGCAAATAAGAGCGAGAGGAGAAGCAACACAACGGTCGAGAAGCTAGAAGTGATCAAGAAGTGATCCTGAAACTACTTACTTTCAAGCATAACACAAGACCGTGTTCACTTCCCGGACTCCGTCTGAGAACAGACCATCACGGTTACACACGCAGTTGATTCATTTTAATTAAGTTAAGTGCCAAGTTCTCTACAACCGGATATTAACAAATTCCCATCTGCCACATAACCGCGGGCATGGCTTTCGAAAGTTCAAACCCTGCAGGATTGTCCCAACTTAGCCCAACACAAGCTCTCATGGTCAACGAAGGATATTCCTTCTCCCGAGAAGACCCGATCAGGCTCGGAATCCCGGTTACAAGACATTTCGACAATGGTAAAACAAGACCAGCAAAGCCACCCGATGTGTCGACAATCCCAATAGGATTCACACGTATCTCGTTCTCAGGACACACCAGATAGGTCAAGCTACGAGTAAAACCAGCCCTCAAGTTGCCCCGAGGTGGCCCCGCAGGTTGCCTGGTTTGGACCAACACTTAGAGAAGCACTGGCCCGGGGGGGGGGGGGTTAAAATAAAGATGACCCTCGGGTTGGCCGACCCAAGGGAAGGGTAATAGGTTGTTAGGAAAATGTAAAACCAAGCTTGGGCCTTGCTAGAAGAGTTTTATTCAAAGCGAACAATCAAGGGGTTCCCATAACACCCAACCTCGTAAGGAACGCAAATCAAGGAACATAACACCGGTATAACAGAAACTAGGGCGACAAGAGTGGAACAAAACACCAGGCATACGACCGAGCCTTCCACCCTTTACCAAATATATGGATGCATTAATTAAATAAGAGATATTGTGATATCCCAACATATCCATGTTACAACATGGAACAATCTTCACCTTCACCTGCAACTAGCAATGCTATAAGAGGGGCCGAGCAAAAGCGGTAACATAGCCAAACAATGGTTTGCTAGAAAAGGTGGGTTAGAGGCTTGACATGGCAATATGGGAGGCATGATAAACAAGTGGTAGGTAGCGCGACATAGCGATAGAGCGAACAACTATCAAGCAAAGATAGAAGTGATTTCGAGGGTATGGTCATCTTGCATGAGATCCCGCAAGGAAGAAGAACGAGTCCATGAAGAAGACAAACGGACGTAGTCGAACGGATCCTCACATCTCCAGAACGAAACCGAAGCTAACGAGAGAAGCAACCCGGAAAGAAGCAAGCAACATAGTAAACAACCATCACATAAACATGGCATGATGCACAAACAAGTATGATGCATGACCTGTTTAATGAGGCATGGCATGGCAAAGTGCACAAGCAAAACTACAAGTTAAGTGGAGCTCAATATGCAATGAGTTGCATATTGATGAAACACCACAACAATTATTTAGTTCTCTCCTGTTTAAGTGCTCAACAAAATTAATTGTTGGTTAGGATGGCAAGGGGTGAAGCATATGAAAACTACCTATCTAGGCAAGTTTAAATGAGGCCGAAACAACAAGCAACAAGTCCGGAGAAATCCTCATGAGCATATATTAGATTTGGTACTGTTCTACCCTATACACAATTTTAAAGTTGTTAGTCATGCAAAGTAATGCCACCATGTTAATCTAGGCATTTTTCTACCCCATTTACATATAAAGTTTATTAAATTTGGAGTTACATTTATTAAGTTATGAATTAAATCATTTTAGCATGGCATAGGAGCAAAATAATGCAAACAACAGTTTAAACATTTTAAACATAGATGAAAGTTGCTAATTATGAAACTAGAAAAAATTCTAAGCAAGTTACATCTATAATTTATTTAGATCCGATGCACGGTTGTGGAGTTATTATATGCATGAATATGAGGGACCTATTTGTAAAACTGCACTGGATAAATAGACAAATTCGCAGAACCTAAAAAAACTACACGGGCCGGATCTAGAACAAGGGCCGAACAGGGCAGGCACTAGGGTAGCTCACCCATGAGCCAAGGCCCGGTCAGTGCAATGGCTGGAGAGGCTGGTTGCTGGGCTTTATACGCATCATCTGGCGGGCTTGGGGGAGCTGGGCTGGTGGAAGGAGACAGGCCGACGCAGCGGCTCGGGTCAATGCGGGTGAGCGCTGGCTACGTGCGCTCTTCTCCTGCTCAATGCAGGAGCAGGGGAGGCCGACGATGGCACGAAGACCGACGAGGGCTCCGGCGAGGCAGGTCCTGCAGGGGCTCTCAGGCGTGGGGAAGCTCAGATCGACCGGATCCAGGGTACGGGAAACCCGTTCTCGGTGGCGGTGGGCTCGACGAAGAAGAGCAGCAGCGGACAGGAGCGGCTCCAGGAGAGGAACTTGGCAAGGGGTTCCACAGGCGCGGGAGGACCGGAGATGGCCGGAGACACGGGGACTTGGAGCTCAGGGAGGAGAAGCAGTGCAGGAGAGGCAGCAGCACTGAGGAATCCAGCGGTTCCAGTCGAGGATGTGGCCAGAGGCGGGCGGGGAGCTGATGCCATGGCGACGGCGTCCTGGTGCTGCTCGCCGGAGCAGCGTCGACAAGGAGGAAGACCTCGGGTGGCTCAAGGCAGGCCGAGCTCCGGGCGAGACTTGGCGTCCTTGGCGGCGGAGTGCTCTGCTCAAAACAGAGAGAGATCGAGAGAAGTGAGAGAGAGAAAAAGGAGGAAGAAAGAGAGAGCAAGGGAAGAAGAGGAGCAGGATGAGGCCGGTCCTGGTGGATGAGGCGAGGTGCAAGCGGCGACGAGGAGGCGCTCGAGGCAGGAGGCGCACGGCTGCAGGGTCCCGAGGTCGGCAGGGACAAATGTAACACCCCGGATGTAACTTTCCCAATTTGTACTCCAACACTTTCCGTTTCCGGCGTTAAGTTATTTTATTTTCTCGGGTTCGGGTCTTTGTCTCCGTGTGTTGTTGTCGTGTCATGCATCTCATATCATATCATCATGTGCATTGCATTTGCATACGTGTTCGTCTCATGCATTTTCCCCGTTGTCCGTTTTGCATTCCGGCGCTTCGTTCTCCTCCGGTGGTCATTTCGACCTTTCTTTTGTGTGTGGGGATTAAACATTTCCGGATTGGACCAAGACTTGCCAAGCGGCCTTGGTTTACTACCGGTAGACTGTCTGTCAAGTTTCGTATCATTTGGACTTCGTTTGATACTCCAACGGTTAACCGAGGGACCGAAAAGGCCTCGTGTGTGTTGCATCCCAACACCCCTTCAATTTGGCCCAAAACCCACCTAAGCCTTCTCCATCATCTAGAGCATTCGATCACGATCGCATGGCCGAAAACCGCACCTCATTTGGACTCTCCTAGCTCCCTCTATGGCTATATATAGACCCCTTCCCCGAAATCCGGATCCCCCCTCGTCCGAAATCCTGAAATATCTCCTCCTCCGCCGCCGGACACGTCCGGACGGACCGGACGCGTCCGCTCCGCCGCCCGCAGCCACTCCGAGAGCGCCACGTGTCCCGTGCCCACATCCCCGCTGCCGGCCCGGGGAGCCCGCATCCGGCCCCCGCGGGCCCATCCGCGCGC